>NW_018408037.1:136424-144458 GCF_002113885.1 Mizuhopecten yessoensis
AATGTGTAATGTGTACCAAAATATGTGTTGTAATACATCCAAGGGTAAATAAATGTGTAATGTGTACCAAAATATGTGTTGTAATACAGTCACTTATATCCATTAAACATAACGTTACAATGTTTAAGCTACAACAGATACATGTACATTTTGTTTGCTACAGTAGTTGAAATATCTCTAGAGAATTATCGTTGTTCTTAAGTTAATCCGGGGGTTGGGGTGTTTTTTTGATGTATGTTTATTGTTACGTTTATCATGATCCTATGATCTTTTACAGTGGCATTGCCCCTAAATGTAGTGGAAAATGTCCATGTAAGCCAGACTGTATGTGTACCCAGGAAATGCAACCTGTATGTGGGGCGAATGGTAAAACATACAGTAACAGATGCAAGGCTACCTGCGCGTGAGTAGAAATTACACATATATAAAATAAATACTTTATTTCAACAATTATGAAACGTGCTTTTCCAACTTTTATTCCCTTTTGTTAGCTCAAACGTAAGTGCGCCGATCGTACATGTATATGTCGGAGAAAAGGGGAGGAGACGGAGAAAACCTACGTGGTTGGAAAGGTGACCTACTATATATATACAAAGTCGGGAGACAGTTTTTGACACTTCCTACAAATACATGAGTTGTAATTTTTTAAAATTCTTTTTAGTCTTGCTTCTATACCTTGAAAATGATCATGCCTATGTTATGGTTATTTTTTTTGTCTTTCAAACTTCGTGTGTGGTTCTGACGACAAAAACGTATGGTAACGACTGCAGTGTTGACTGTCAAGTATCGATACGTCTAAGTATGTGTTGCAAACGTTAGTTGTCATGTCTGGCATTTGCAAATATCTTGAAATAAAATGAATGTTTGGTATTTGTTAATTTGTACTGTCAAAACTAATCTTACTATTGACATACCTTTTGAAAGCAAAGTGGCTTCTTGACATTTGAATCAGTTAAGCATGAACAACATTAGCCATTTGTAGCAAATTGTCTAAACATGTGATGGATACACGTGCAATGTACATGTATAGTTTACACATTTAACATAAAATAATGACTTATATGAAAAGAACATAATTTCAACGGGGAATGATTGCAAATGACAATATAGAATGCATTTGAGTAACAAAGTGACATAACTGACATACCATACACGTAAGTAAAATCTCATCAAAAATTGCTATTTGTTACAGGAATGTTAAAGTAAAATGCAGTGGGCAATGTCCATGTAAAAAGCGTTGTATATGTACTAAACATCTAGACAGAGTGTGTGGTTCAGACGGGAAAAACTACGGAAATCCTTGTATGGCCAAATGCGGGTACGTTTGTCTGTTTTTCAATATTCATAATAACGTATCATTATTAGGAACAATTACTTTATAGATATCTTGAAATAATACCATTTGTACAATTTGTGCAAGATATTGTAAATAACCATGCTGTATCAATTGTTTAAGATTAATTAAGAAATAATCAACATGTGTGCTTGCATTATGGTCTTATAAGGCGACATGACCTAGATCATTCGATATGCAAATTAGACGCTGTTCTTTTGCGCGTGCAAGATTTATCACGTGATCGTGTTGCTTCGTTTTAACTTGATCAATGTCGCGCCAACATTTCTCAGTGCGTAGGGTTGGGATTCCCGGATTGAGTTTACTTCTTAAACCATTATCATCGTACCGATATCAAGCGGATTTTCATCGAAGTGCCAGTGATACAACATCATACTATAGGCCTGAAATGAGATGGCATATTTAGTTGGTTGCCATGACGTGATTGAAAGTCGCTGACCGGCTGATCATGACGCGACCATCACCTTCACCGACTTCAACGGACAGCTGTGTTTTGCAACCACTGTTCAGACCGATGCTACTTTTTGCAACATTATTTTTCACACACGGTATATACACTGTAGGCGAATGCTCCACATCACTTAGATTTTTTGAAAGCAGACGACGTTCTGCAGACCAGAAACAACTGAACACGTGTGACGTCAGAAACGATGTTTATTTCAATCAATCTAACATTGGCAAGCTATCGACATCGTTCGTCAAAACATGAAATCTACGCTTGACAGTACATGCACACACTGCACACATCGTGAAATGTACGGCACTACCCAGAGAAGTAAAAACAGAAGTAGTTAATAATTTACCATTTTGTCTTCAGGCCTGTACATTTTAAATGTCAATAATCAATAAACTATTTTCACTGCACGGACCCACATACTTTAGGTCTATAGATCCGTATAATCTTTTGAATGGCAGGCCTGTCAAATATTTTGATCCCGCCTGACAGTTATGCTATTTTTGTTAATTCATGATAAAATACTGGGAGGTTGTTGGAACAGCATGCGTGCGCACTATTTCACGTGCATTGGTTATTGGCACGCGCATGGTATATCGCTCAATAATGCACTCTTTTTAACCAATGAAAACCGTCGTTACATCACAGGCGTGGTAGAATAAAATATATTACCTGTAACTAAGCAAGATCAAGTTATCTCAGTCAGGGTTATTCTGTAACAAAATCAAAACCGAGGCGTAAGCCGAGGTTGGGATGTTTCAGAATCTTAGCCTGAGACTGAGATTAATAGAATCTTACATGAGTCTGTTCCGTGGACAGGGATATTTCAGCCCGAGTGTAAGAGTTTGGCTGGTCAGCACGAGGATTGCCGAGTGCTGGCCGGTCAAACTCTTACACGAGGGTTGAGATAGCCCTGTCTATGGAACAGAGTCATGTTTGATTATTTTTCTCACATACATACAAAAAAAAAAAATCCAGTCGAAATAAACATCGATCTTATTCCTCCGGAAAATCCCAAAGTCCTAGGGTTGAAACGGATGATTCCCCATTCACAACAATTGTATGACATCACGAAAACAATAAAATGACGTCACGTCGACAATCCATTACTATGACGTCATAGCACGTGTCAGCTGTCTTTCCCTACCCCGTGTAAGATAGAGTTATCTTTTCTCTAGCAACAACGGGATCACCCTGTGAAATTTTTCTAAAAACTACAAGTACATGTACCCCGCCTTGGGCCTTAAATGATAATGACATCTTCACTACTTAAGCTACATTTGAATGCTTCCGCGTAAAAACGTAGTCCGTCCTTACATAGATTACAACGTATTTCACAGTGTAGGTTATATTTCATCTACAACATAAAATATATAACAACATCAAAACTATACATATAATGACAAATTAGAACATATATAATGCAAATTGTCAATTTCAAGCAGTTAACGCAGGAATACAAACATCGCAATGTAAAAAATCTGCGAAATGCCACGTTAAGGTACAAGACAGATCGGACGAGATAGAAAAATCTAGCATGGGGTATTACGTGGGATATCTCTGTCTGAGGTGCGAGAAAGTGATGTCTTTCCTACAAGACATCTATCATGTTGTTATCTTTCCTGTGGTTGTAGATAATAGTATTGTAACGTACCATTCCTCATAACAGTAAGAATACACCTCAGATAGTGTGCAGACATGTTAAACGTTTAATTATTTAATTTTGATGTTATCATTTCTTTAGAGGTGCTAAATTAAAGTGTAGGGGCACATGCCCGTGTAAGGAAGACTGTGTGTGCCCGTTCAGATTCAGTCCAGTATGCGGGAGGGACGGACAAACATACCTTAACTCGTGTGCAGCTACATGCAAGTAAGTGTACATTCATGTATCCTACTCATATAACACATTATTTCAGAGTGACATTTGTCATTGGATATCTCAAATGCCCCGTTTATATCGAAAGTTAATAGTATTGTTATACATTGTATTGATAGTCTAAGTTGAAAGGACGCATTATATGATGATGAAAATTACTTACAAATCAACAAGTCGATTCAGCAACGCGTTGTGTTTTACGTGGTCATATATATACACATTGTATTTCACTACTCGACCCGTTGCTCTCTGTGACCATCATTTTGAAATACGAGTCAATTGTATGCTGATGTTAATCCCTGGTTGTACTATATAAACATGTATCAAGAGTTTAATGACTACGGACGAGTAACTTTATCAGGCTCTTACTACTAATATTTGCCCCATGGCTAACGTTTCCACATGTGTGTATGTATGAGTGAGGACTGGATGTGTGGTTTGTTATTTCAAATGGTGGTAATGTAGAACCATACCCATGACAGACCAATATACATTCTATCTGAATTGTTGGAGCTAGATCAGTTTAGAAAACACTTTCTCTCAATATTCTCTACTACGACGAATTGTGTGATGGGGTCTTCATGTGGTTCTGTTTTGAGCTAGAACTATGCTCTAACGGCATGGGTTTATAGTGACGGCCCAATGGAATGCGACACACATGTAAAAACGATGGTACAGGACACATTTTTTCGGGAGTTTAGTTAGGGTAAGACAGGTTTGTTGGTCATAGACGATTGTTGGGACTAAGTTTGGAGCATATTTAAAGACGAACAATTAATCAGAGAAAAACATTGTTTAGATATAAAAGTTTTTGCTGACAATATCTCTGTTGGGTTTGGTAGCCAATTTTCCTGCGAACGACTGATGTATCAAGGGAGACAAAAAGTTTCTCTCTCATGTCCGATCCAATAGGACTTGTATGTTCACAGGTGATGAAGACTCTTACACAAGTCTTTCGATTTTAGTTTAAGATATTTATTTATTGTTGTTTTTTGTTTTGTAACAACATACGATTATTGACTACGTTAATAGTTTATACCCAATATCCTACCGAACCTGATATCTACGACGCTACAGAATCCTATACATCTGCCACTTACCTTAATTCGATTCTTCCACATAGGATGCTTAAAGGTAGAATTGATCCTTGATATTGACTAGAAGGGCGAAACCTTAATATCACAATTTCCGAGACAGCTGTTGACTGCTGACAGACAAACAACATATTGTTTCTAGTTTGCCAGTTGATGAAGTCTAAGGGTCAGGTTTGAGTTTTGATTGCAGTATTTATGGATTTCCTCGTAGGATATGAATATCGATGTGTTTTGGTTGGGCTCATCAGTGTACATACATGTACATCAGGGACACCGGTTCCCTCTTTGAGAACGTTACGTTATTTCGATTTGACCTACGTCTGTACGGTGGAAGTCGCCGATCAAGCAGAAGATAAATATTTAACACAAATCGTATAAGCTTATTAAATCTTGTCAATAGTGTCCTCCTTGATTAGCTTTTATTTATATTTGCTCCCCGTTTCATCGCTTCTGGGCTCAAGTTACGGTTTTGGTTGTGTTATAACATACGGAAATAATGTTTTTCAATCGCACGGAGAGAGAGTTGTTGGAGTTGTTATAATAATAAGCAATAGTTTAAAACAAAAAACCCACAAATATGTTCGCTCATCATTTTGATTGCAAATCCTGTCGTCGGAAGTTCTGTCATTGATGTAAACCTGCACAGTAAATCTACATCTATGTAACCAGTTTGTGTTCTTTACCTGCAAACGAGTAAGTGAAATCTAACTGAAATCTGTTACCAATTACAGGCACGTTGAAGTCAGGTGTAGCGGGCATTGTCCATGTAAAGCGCAGTGTGTATGTACTAAACACCTAGATCCAGTGTGTGGCTCAGACGGACAATCCCATGGAAACCCTTGTGCGGCAAAATGCAAGTAAGTTTTTCTTCGTATTTTCAACCGATTTACTGGTTATTGAAGGCACTAGTAAAGCAATCAGTATACTATTTGCAATGCGACGTTATAGGGAACATGGCCTGCTTTATCAGGGAAGTCAGTATGACTTTTCACAAACACACCTTCTTTATTCCTGTCTTTTTCTAAATTGCTGATGAGTAAAATGTGAAACATCAGACCTCGTCGCAAAACTTAAAATACTACAGACTGTGTTAAACAATTTTTCATTAAAAGTTTTGTCTTCTATTCTTCATAGTTTTTCGTCTGTTTTTTAGAGGTGTCCAAGTAAAGTGCAAGGGCAGGTGCCCGTGTGGCGATTGTTATTGCCCTTATAGCTACAACCCTGTGTGCGGCACGGACGGACAAACATACCCAAACTCATGCTCAGCCGCATGCAAGTATGTAAATAATTAAAAGTAAAAAATATCTTCCACTTTTCCTATTATTGCTATTCTGTTTGACTGAGGTGATTGTACTGGACTGTTTCCATTTCAGGTGTTTATCCCGTTTCCTGGGTTTTCTTATATCTTTGGCCTTGATCGTAAACCCAGCCTAATTGTTTAAATATGTGGCAGTTTAAATTCTGCTTTCGGCTTACGCAAGCAGAGGGGATTATTTCTTTAGATACTAGTTACACTTGTATATCATATTTATCAAGTTTTATTATGTAATGTAAGTGTTCTGTGTTTTGTGTGTCTCGATAAAGGAGCGGATCACTTCGAAAATTTCACAACCGTACATTGTCTACATTGTTACCATTACTCGTATAGCTTCATATTTAGTAATGTATAAAGCTTTTATGATCCCCTTTAATGTTACTCAATGTTATGCAATGTAATCGAATATCCCAAACATCCAAATTATCAAAGATTTGTTTTATGATTTGCTGTTGTTTTCTTTGTAGTGGACAAAGAGTACAGTGTCCGTGGGCCTGTCCTTGCTTTGTAACTGGAAAGTGATCACACTTTGGACCAGAGAGAGGTGCTACACAATGTATCATATATAACGGACATACTATAAAATTCCCTTCTAAAAGTGTCGAATTATATGAATATTTGTATTAATAAATGATGTTTTGTTCGGAAATAAACATATCAGAGAAATTGAGTTATTGTTCTTTTTCTTACACTGAACGATGGATACGGTACATTGTCTGAGGTCAATAACACTAGTAAATGCACAGTATAGTTCATAATATTTAAGACAACAAAATGGACAAGAGAACTTGAGGACCACTTTATAACCGAAGGATTAATAAAAATGATCTGTATGAGTAAGTGTGATCCACTATAGGGTATCTGTTTAATCAATTAATTAATTATGACGCCGACAACAAGGAAAAGTTAAGAAGTATTTTATTGTATTTATTGGGTTTGGATATTGAGTGGAAAGATATGTCGAAAGAAAGCCCTCGAACGCTGAGGCATGGTATTGTTCTGGGGTTGAACAGGGTCCCGATCCCTATCATGTATGCAATCAAACAATCACAGAGGTTGACAAATCGAAATTGTCATTATAACACTGACCTGCCTATGTTAATGATTTCCTTACGTTTTATTTACATATATGCTTATATTTATCATATTCCCATAACTAAAAGTATCGAACTTTTAATATTAGCAAAGAGTCACGTTTGTATGTTAATTTATCAGCAGCAAAATATGTCAAGACGCAAATATAACACCTGTCCATGTAGCAGCCAGTTTTAATTCACATGCAAAACTGTATACAGTATGTTCCAGCATGTTCACACAGGTCCTACTCATTTCGATTTTCTGTTTTAGATATGTTACAATTTCATTTAGGTAGGTGAACTAAAAAAATAAAATTAATGGGGCTTGTTTCGTTAACCTGATAGTGAATGTCTTAGAAAGAATATCCAAATTGTATATGCCAATTTCAGTCATTCGTGACTTTATCGTTTATTTCAATCACAAGTCAATCAGACAGTCATTTACCTATGTAAGCCACACACCAAATATCGTTACCATACATTTTAGAAGACGTTGTTTGAAATATTCAAAACATTTAACACTTGTGACGTTCCTATATGAATTATTTTTGGGACAAATATTCGCAAGAGAACAAACAAAAAGTTCTCGTTAAAATAGCAATCAGCAATATTTTCTTGTAGGTACATATTCTGTAACCAGTAATGTTCTAGTATTGTGTCTTGTGTTGGATATGTAATTCTATTACAAATCAACATGAACATGAATGTGTCAGCATCACTTAGCACAGGACCCCTGTAACGTAGAAAGTGAACAAGGTAAATAAATGTTATTGAAGAAAAGGTTTTAGTCCTACACTCGAGCATGATACAAGCCAAATATATATTCTCTACAAATACTCTATACTTCAAACATCTTCAGAAAAAA
>NW_018408037.1:144639-150405 GCF_002113885.1 Mizuhopecten yessoensis
AAAAAACATTCTGCTCTCTAACCCATAGGCTTTTGTTTTTTGACATGAACATTACCAATGCTAAGTTTTGGGAATAATTCAAATTTATGAATTAACTGATATTATCTACCAACAAGTCACCTGTAGATCAGTCATTTACTCTGTATAATCTGTTTTGTTTTTCATCTATCTTACTTAAGAGGGAAATGTTACTAAGAGGCCATTTCAATGAATGGTTAAGTGTAATGATCACATAGTATGTTTTTGACAAGACTTTTGTTTCCGCTTGCTTCAATAGATGACTCGATTTTTTTTTACGTGGAATAGTGTTTTTTTCTGATAACGGGCATGTTTACACACCGAATCAAGTTAAGTAAAAAGAGATAAAACTCTTTGTTCGACCAGGGCTATCGACATCAAGTTCGAATAAGTTGTAAATCCAGACTTCGTTAGAATTTATTATTTATTTTTTCAAAGGAGTTAGTAAAAAGATAAATATCATTAAAAATCTAAGAAAAGATAATAAGAGCGTAGCTCTCGGGCGCCGAAGGTCTTTAATGGTAACACATGCGTGCGTATACAGACTTGCTTCCCCTTTCTATATCTTGCCTTTAAAATATTTCGTCCGGAAGTAGACGTCCAGTGGGGAAACAGGAAGTGTATCCTTGAAGCAAAGACAATTGTGTTTCAACCCATGCATGAACATCTTCATATAGTTAAAACAATACCCTTGTTTTATTCCTTGATTATTTAGCTAAAAAATAATATGCATTCTGAGTGAAAAAAAATCCTACTATGATGTCACAAGCACGTCTTACTGCGTCGGCCTTCATCGGTTATTTCCGGAAGGATAAAAAATAACCGGAAATCTTGGATCTGATAGCCGTTGCATTTATCTCTTTGCCGGTGCTTCATGACTTTTTAATTTCAGTTTTTGCCACAGGCACAAAAAGTGAAAACGCAGATGTTTTCTGAAGATCCTTTCGTCATCAATCATGTTCTGTAAAAATTTCTATCGGGAGATAATTTAAAAAAAAGACACATTAAACCAATAGGTCAACGTGTACATTAATTTATTTAAAGCTTTCGATTTCGATTTGTTGTGTATATCATCGAAACAATTAACATTTTTGAAAGTCTGGTTATAGTCTTTACATATTTTATGTATGCATCACCACTCAAAAAAGAAACAATGGATAATTCATTTCTGTCGAAATCAACAATAATTGTCCAGCCAACGAACCCGTGTTCAATGACATTTTTCAGCAACGTATCACTTTTTCACAACGCATGCCGATTTATAACTAGTTACAGACAGAAACTGTTTAATTTTATTTGACATCTTTACTGTACCTGTCAAACCTCAGTGACAGTTGCAAAACTTGAAATTCAATCCGGTATTTCAGGATGGAACAGGAATTCAGACTATATATCGATATAACGACAATTTCAGTTACATCAAAGTATTACAATGTTTTCCTTTTTTTTAATTTCATTTTTTTAACTAACATCTCTATACATTTACTTTTATAGACTTATCGTCAAATATGTAATATGCACTTTGTTCTATAGCAATTACAAAACAGTTTTTCCCCAACTAATTTCAATAATTCTTTTTGTGACCTGACGGAAGCACGCAGAGGATTTAATTCTTAATGTGGGAGGAAGCCGGAGTATCCGGAGAAACCCCGCGTGGTCGGGCAGGTAACTGGGTTTGAATCCGGTCATCTTGGTGAAGACGAGCGCGCTATCCACTGCGCCACCCGACCCAGCATATACGTAAATATCTACGTTAGGTTTGAAAATGGCGTCATTAATGCAAAATTTATATTGCGAATACATTTTTACCAATCATCAACGATACAAAAAATAAGGGAGACCGGGGCAAGTTCGGTCACCCCTGATATTTTTGTTTTTGATCTAATATTTACAACTTTAAAGATCTTAGCAGTTTAGTTGGCTGGGCATTCACACGAAAATATGGCGAGGAAAACTCTAATGGCAAGTTCGGCCCATGTCACACATAAATCGTCGTAAAATATGACGTTGCATGCTTTATAACGTCATAATTAAGCTGATTCCAATGGGGCCGAATTTACCCGAATGCTTGTCCGAACGTATCCCATGGCGGGGCTCGTTCGGCCATCCGATCATCCGACAGAGAAAAATTAAATAATGTTCAAAAACGGACGTGCTGCCATAATTCCCAAACGGACTTTAAAAAAGGACAGAATTTGCCCCGATCTCCACTATTGTTATGTCGGTCTTAATCTCATTAAAGTTTATGTTTTATTGTTATCCCTCGACTAGCCGACTTTAAATACATTTTATCTAACCTCATTCTGAAAGCAGTATTATCTCATTCTGAATCAGTAAATATCAGAAATCAACAAAAACTTCGCTCTTTTAAGGCTTTGCCTTTTCATATTATTGATATGAAAATCTTATCAATTGCAGCACCAATACGGAAATGACTATTTTTTTTACCTACCGAAGTAAAGCTAATTCACCTACATGCACGTGTTTGAAAAGATTCGAATGTGTAACATCAAAAGTCTGAATAGCATAGCGATGTCCAACTGTTTTTGCTTCCGCTGTTTCCTTGAAAATGTATGCGCTACTCAGGTACCTACTTGTCGTTAAATGTCGTTTAATCTTTATCGAGGACGACTGACACATATGATTGTAACAGTAATGCCATAAATGGATATTATTTATGGTTATACACACACACGTAATCAATATGTCTGACGACTAACAGATCCCTAGAATTGGCGGGGGAATTCTGTCGTTAGGATATTTTAAATAAAGATTATTAATGTTAGGATCACAAAACAGCTCTGTAGCGTTTTATCAATTTTATTGCATGGAAACAATGCATTCAGTTAACTAACTCTGACGTTGTCACAGGTGTCGCTATCCTTAGTGGTTAATAAACATTGTACCTGTCACAAACATTTACAAAACACAATTAGTCTCCACCACAAATTACTGAGTGACATCAAAAGGTAAATTTAACACTCATTGAAGCCCCGCATTGGTCATTTAAAAATGGGTTCTGAGGAAAAAAACAATAGTTACCAGGAAAGCGTGCACATAATGCAAGCTGTATCCTCGTTGAATAAATTAACTTTGATTAATGTAAAACCCTATTATACGAACTACGTGGCAGCAGGCAAGTATATAATAACTTAACATTAGCTGTTACCTAACAGTACAAGATGAGGTTTTCACTAGCAATACTTCTTGTACTCGCATGCTATTTACAGATTGACCAGGTGCAGTCAAGACGTAAGTACGACCACATGTCTTATTACGGGATCTTTTACTCCTGTACTATGTATTTTGAATTTATTGAAGTTTATTTTTTCAGTTTGTTTGACGTTAAAAGGGCTCTAGATGTATTGTTAAGTGATGAGTGTGCTGATCAATATGATGTATATATGTCCATTTGACAGGAGAACCAGTATGTCGTGGACTACCTGTGTGCGGAACCGATGGAACGACATATAAGAATAAATGTTTGGCTAATCAACGGTATGCACGCTTTATACTTTGCTGAAGTGTTACATAGTAACTGTAAATAACTGCGTACATTTAATAAAGGATTGAATCTTGCATAGAGAGAAATGTTTGAGAGAAATGATGTAGGTTGATATCCCTCTCTCACGGATATGCCTGTTGTATTTCTCCATATTTAGCGCAATTTCCCATAAAATAGTTTAAGAATTGAATATCTGGTTCATTATCAACAGAATGGGCTGTCTAAGGTTAAGAACGGACTCCGGTATGTTGGTAGCTTCAGATAAGGCCTCTAAGCAGGATATTGTATATATGTAAAAAATAGTCTAGATTGTTCTTATTTCGGGGAAGAGATTGTAACAATTAAAGTTTGGCTTTGTCAATTTAAATGTTACATGTTCGTATGCAGATCAACATAGAAATAAAGAGCATTTAAAAGATACCCACGGAAATGACTTATGCTGTATAAAAATATAGGGACAAGTGGGTTGGTTTTGAGTGTCCTGATGAGCTGATTTGCTTTGCAGAAATAAAATACCTTATTCAATAAATCCACAGAGGTGCCACCGTGAAGTGCGATAGAAAATGCCCGTGTAAGCCCGACTGTATATGTACCGCGGACTACAAACCAGTATGTGGGGCGAATGGTAAAACCTACAGCAACGGGTGCATGGCCAATTGCGCGTGAGTAGATTTATTGTTGATGTTTTGTCGAAATGAGTATCCTTCGAACACGTCTAAATTACAGCAATAATATCATGTATCTTTGAATAATGACTAGAATAAATTTTCATATCTGTGTCGAAGCTAATATTCAACTGCATCGTTTGACCACTTTGTCCTTTAAGACTATCAATGGTTTTCAATGTCAAAAGAAAGAAACCCATGTCCGAAACAAGTTGAATGCAATATTGTATTACAATCACAACTATTTTTACGATTGTGCTAAATAAATGTTTTCAGCTTATGAAAATATAAGCGAAGATTCAGTTTTCTCCCTGACATTCGGTATTAAGTAACTTTTGTGATTCTTACATAATTTATCTTCTATTTCAATAAGAATCCATTGTCTTAAAAATAATAAGACACAATGACAAATAATTTACCTCTCAAGATCAATATTACCTAATATTACCAGCGATAATATAGTCATGCGGAAACATTATAATCCGCCATCCACAGCTTACTTTTTCTTGCAAAATTATCAAATTATATTTCAATTGATTACAATAAATTTCTCTATAAATGGTATATCTTCAGGATTCCTTAAAGTACACCATGTCAATATGTACAAACATATATTAGCACATATTTGTTAATAAGCAGCAATGCATGTTAAGATACTTAAATCTGTTATGAATCTTACTTCTAAAATTCATTAATAAAATGGAGGAGTCAAAATTAAGACAAGTAAGGTTAGAACTGTTATTTAAAGCGACATTTCCGCATTTCTGTTGAAGCTTTAAGAAATCATTGAAATATGTCTTTATGAATAAATCTGAACTCTAAGTGTCATTGAGCAATAACAAGGATTGTTTTCCACTGGAAACTATATATTTGCGGTGAAATATGAAGGCATTTCTTAAACGGGGCTTATGGAAAAAGTTAACACGATTTGGAAATCAAACGGTATAACAAACCAATCTAGTTGTTGTCTACAGTTTTCGGAATTTCAAATATATATACTGGAGGTTGATGAAATCGTGACATCAAAAACATTTAATTTACAGTACCCTACGACAATGTTTTATACATTATGTGCATTGTATATAACCTTTTCTGCAGAGGTGTTAAAACCAAGTGCAAAGGCACTTGTCCATGTCGACCATGTGCTTGTCCATTCAGCCTGAAGCCAGTATGCGGGGCGGACAAAAAGACATACCCAAATTCGTGTACAGCTTCTTGCAAGTATGTGTGTTATCATATATTTTAACTATACACCACTTCATTTCTTTATTATGTTTTCATTTATATATTCAGCTGTGGTACATGCATACGTTCCATCTAACTCAAACTAACAAAAGCAGTTTATACATTGCAATATTTTTGAAATTGTTTTGATTGCAATTGGAGATTAAGCATTTAAACAGACTACCTGTATCCAAAACAATACAGATATGCACCTTTTGATTGAGACTTTAAATAGAAAATGCAGATGATTTATTAATAGCAGTTTTGCATATACAGATGTACATGTTGAAACAAAAGATTTCTTAGCCGCTAAGGAAAGTTTCAATGAAAATGTAAGTTATATGGCTCCATCGT
>NW_018408038.1:0-715 GCF_002113885.1 Mizuhopecten yessoensis
ACGGCAATCATTCAAATGACAATCTCGAACTCAGGAAGTCCCTCTAACATTCTAGCACACTCCGTGTATTCCCCTTACCCTCTGTCTCACTCCCGGAGTCCCTCTCACATCCTAGCACACTCCGTGTATTCCCATTTCCCCCTCTCTCACTCCCGGACTCCCCCTCACATCCTAGCACACTCCCTGTATTCCCATTCCCCCCTCTCTCACTCCCGGAGTCCCTCTCACATCCTAGCACACTCCGTGTATTCCCCTTACCCTCTCTCTCACTCCCGGAGTCCCTCTCACATCCTAGCACACTCCGTNTCCTCTTTCACTCCCATAGTTCCTCTAACATACTAGCACACTCCGTGTATTCCCCTTACCCCCTCTCTCACTCCCTGAGAACCTCTCACATCCTAGCACACTCCGTGTATTCCCCTTACCCTCTCCCTCACTCCCTGAGACCCTCTCACATCATAGCACATTCCGTGTATTCCCCTTACCCTCTTCCTCACTCCCGGAGTTCCTCTTACATCCTAGCACACTCTGTGTATTCACCTTACCCCATCTCTCACTCCCAGAGTTCCTCTAACATACTAGCAAACTCCATATATTCCCCTTACCCTCTCTCTCACTCCCAGAGTTCCTCTAACATGCTAGCACACTCCGTGTATTCCCCTTACCCTCGCTCTCACTCCCGGAGTCCCTCTCACATCCTAGCACACTCCGTGTA
>NW_018408038.1:3647-4870 GCF_002113885.1 Mizuhopecten yessoensis
TTTACACCCTCTCTCACTCCCTGAGACCCTCTCACATCCTAGCACACTCCGTGTATTCCCCTTACCCTCTCTCTCACTCCCGGAGTCCCTCTCACATCCTAGCACACTCCGTGAATTACCCTTACCCTCTCTGTCACTCCTTGAGACCCTCTCACATCCTAGTACAGTCCGTGTTTTCCCCTTTCCCTCTCTCATTCCCGGAGTCCCTCTCACATCCTAGCACACTCCTGGAATTACCCTTACCCTCTCTGTCACTCCTTGAGACCCTCTCACATCCTAGTCCAGTCCGTGTTTTCCCCTTCCCCTCTCTCATTCCCGGAGTCCCTCTCACATCCTAGCACACTCCTGGAATTACCCTTACCCTCTCTGTCACTCCTTGAGACCCTCTCACATCCTAGCACACTCCGTTAATTACCCTTACCCTCTCTGTCACTCCTTGAGACCCTCTCACATCCTAGTCCAGTCCGTGTTTTCCCCTTCCCCTCTCTCATTCCCGGAGTCCCTCTCACATCCTAGCACACTCACTGTATTCCCCTTACACCCTCTCTCTCCCTCCCGGAGTCCCTCTCACATCCTAGCACACTCACTGTATTCCCCTTACACCCTCTCTCTCACTCCCGGAGCCCCTCTCACATCCTAGCACACTCCGTGTATTCCCCTTACCCTCTCTCACTCCCTGAGACCCTCTCACATCCTAGCACACTCACTGTATTCCCCTTACACCCTCTCTCTCACTCCCGGAGTCCCTCTCACATCCTAGCACACTCACTGTATTCCCCTTACCCTCTCTCTCACTACAGTCCGTGTTTTCCCCTTACCCTCTTTCATTCCCGGAGCCCCTCTCACATCCTAGCACACTCCGTGAATTCCCCTTACCCTCTCTCTCACTCCCGGAGCCCCTCTCACATCCTAGCACACTCCGTGTATTCCCCTTTCCCCCTCTCTCACTCCCGGAGTCCCTCTCACAACCTAGCACACTCCGTGTATTCCCCTTACCCCCTCTCTCACTCCCGGAGTCCCTCTCACAACCTAGCACACTCCTTGTATTCCCCTTTTCCTCTCTCTCACTCCCGGAGTTCATCTAACATCCTAGTACAGTCCGTGTTTTCCCCTTACCCTCTTTCATTCCCGGAGTCCCTCTCACATCCTAGCACACTCCGTGTATTCCCCTTACCCTCTCTCTCACTCCCGGAGTTCCTCTCACATCCTAGCACACTCCGTGT
>NW_018408038.1:9667-13859 GCF_002113885.1 Mizuhopecten yessoensis
GTCCCTCTCACATCCTAGCACACTCCGTGTATTCCCGTTTTCCCCTCTCTCACTCCCGGAGTCCCTCTCACATCCTAGCACACTCCATGTATTCCCATTTCCCCCTCTCTCACTCCCGGACTCCCCCTCACATCCTAGCACACTCCGTGTATTCCCATTTCCCCTCTCTCACTCCTGGACTCCCTCTAACATCCTAGCACACTCCGTGTATTCCCCTTACCCCCTCCCTCACTCCCGGACTCCTTCTCACATCCTAGCACACTCCATGTATTCCCATTTCCCCTTCTCTCACTCCCGGAGTCCCTCTCACACCCTAGCACACTCTATGTATTCCCATTTGCCCCTCTCTCACTCCCGGACTCCTTCTAACATCCTAGCACCCTCCGTGTATTCCCCTTTCCCCCTCTCTCACTACCTGAGACCCCCTCACATCCTAGCACACTCCATGTATTTTCCCATTTCCCCTTCCCTCACTCCCGGACTCCTTCTCACATCCTAGCAGACTCCATGTATTCCCATTGGCCCCTCCCTCACTCCCGGACCCCTTCTAACATCCTAGCACCCTCCGTGTATTCCCCTTTCCCCCTCTCTCACTCCCTCAGACCCCCTCACATCCTAGCACGCTCCATTTATTCCCATTTCCCCCCCTCTCTCACTCCCGGCGTCCCTCTCACATCCTAGTACAGTCACTCCCGGAGTCCCTCTCACATCCTAGCACACTCCATGTATTCCCATTGGCCCCTCTCTCACTCCCGGAGTCCCTCTCACATCCTAGCACACTCCGAGTATTCCCCTTATCCTCTCCCTCACCCCCTGAGACCCTCTCACATCCTAGCACGCTCTGTGTATTCCCCTTCCCCTCTCTCACTCCCTGAGACCCCCTCACATCCTAGCACACTCCATGTATTCCTATTGGCCCCTCTCTCACTCCCGGATTCCCTCTCACATCCTAGTACAGTCCGTATTTTCCTCCCACTCCCTCACTCTCACTCCCAGAGTTATTCTAACAGTCCGTGTTTTCCCCTTCCCCTCTCTCCCTACCTGAGACCCCCTCACATCCTAGCACACTCTGAGTATTCCCCTTACCCTCTCTCTCACTCCCGGAGACCCCCTCACATCCTAGTACAGTCACTCCCGGAGTCCCTCTCACATCCTAGCACACTCCGTGTATTCCCCTTATCCTCTCCCTCACTCCCTGAGACCCTCTCACATCCTAGCACACTCCGTGTATTTCCCTTACCCTCTCTCTCACTCCCAGAGTTATTCTAACATACTAGCACACTCCGTGTATTCCCCTTTACCTCTCTCTCACTCCTGGAGTCCCTCTCACATCCTAGCACACTCCGTGTATTCCCCTTACACCCTCTCTCACTCCCGGAGTTCCTCTAACATCCTAGCACACTCCGTGTATTCCCCTTACCCCCTCTCTCACTCCCGGAGTTCTTCTAACATACTAGCACACTCCGTGTATTCCCCTTTTCCTCTCCCTCACTCCCGGAGTTCCTCTAACATACTAGCACACTCCGTGTATTTCCCTTACCCTCTCTCTCACTCCCGGAGTTCTTCTAACATACTAGCACACTCCGTGTATTCCCCTTACACCCTCTTTCACTCCCGGAGTTCCTCTAACATTCTAGCACACTCCGTGTATTCTCCTTACCCTCTCCCTCACTCCCGGAGTCCCTCTGACATCCTAGCACACTCTGTGTATTCACCTTACCCCATCTCTCACTCCCAGAGTTCCTCTAACATACTAGCACACTCCGTGTATTCCCCTTACCCTCTCTCTCACTCCCGGAGTCCCTCTCACATCCTAGCACATTCTGTGTATTCACCTTACCCAATCTCTCACTCCCAGAGTCCCTCTCACATCCTAGCACACTCTGTGTATTCCCCTTAAATCCTCTTTCACTCCCGGAGTTCCTCTAACATTCTAGCACACTCCGTGTATTCTCCTTACCCTCTCCCTCACTCCCGGAGCCCCTCTGACATCCTAGCACACTCTGTGTATTCACCTTACCCCATATCTTTCATCTAACATCCAAGCACACTCCGTGTATTCCCCTTACCCTCTCTCCTGGACTCCCTCTAACATCCTAGCACACTCCGTGTATTCCCATTACCCTCTCCCTCACTCCCGGAGTCCCTCTCACATCCTAGCACACTCCGTGTATTACACTTACCCTCTCTCACTCCCGGAGTCCATCTCACATCCTAGCACACTCCGTGTATTCCCTTTACCCTCTCTCATTCCCGGAGTCCCTCTCACATCCTAGTACAGTCACTCCCGGAGTCCCTCTCACATCCTAGCACAGTCCGTGTTTTCCCTTACCCTCTCCCTCACTCCCGGAGCCCCTCTGCCATCCTAGCACACTCTGTGTATTCACCTTACCCCATATCTCACTCCCAGAGTTCCTCTAACATACTAGCCCACTCCGTGTATTCCCCTTACCCTCTCTCTCACTCCCGGAGTTCCTCTCACATCCTAGCACACTCCGTGTATTCCCTTTACCCTCTCTCATTCCCGGAGTCCCTCTCACATCCTAGCACACTCCATGTATTCCCATTGGCCCCTCTCTCACTCCCGGAGTCCCTCTCACATCCTAGTACAGTCACTCCCGGAGTCCCTCTCACATCCTAGCACAGTCCGTGTTTTCCCTTACCCTCTCCCTCACTCCCGGAGCCCCTCTGACATCCTAGCACACTCTGTGTATTCACCTTACCCCATATCTTTCATCTAACATCCAAGCACACTCCGTGTATTCCCCTTACAACCTCTCTCTCGCTCCCGGAGACCCTCTCACATCCTAGCACACTCCGTGTATTCCCTTTACCCTCTCTCATTCCCGGAGTCCCTCTCACATCCTAGTACAGTCACTCCCGGAGTCCCTCTCACATCCTAGCACACTCCGTGTATTCCCTTTACCCTCTCTCATTCCCGGAGTCCCTCTCACATCCTAGCACACTCCATGTATTCCCATTGGCCCCTCTCTCACTCCCGGAGTCCCTCTCACATCCTAGTACAGTCACTCCCGGAGTCCCTCTCACATCCTAGCACACTCCGTGTATTCCCCTTACCCTCTCTCATTCCCGGAGTCCCTCTCACATCCTAGTACAGTCCGTATTTTCCTCCCACACCCTCTCTCTCACTCCCAGAGTTCATCTAACATCCTAGCACACTCCGTGTATTCCCATTACCCTCTCTAACTCCCGGAGTTCCTCTCACATCCTAGTACAGTCCGTGTTTTCCTCTTACAACCTCTCTTTCACTCCCGGAGTTCATCTAACATTCTAGCACACTCCGTGTATTCCCCTTACCCTCTCTCTCACTCCCGGAGTTCCTCTCACATCCTAGCACAGTCCGTGTTTTCCCCTTAGCCTCTCTCACTCCCGGAGTCCCTCTCACATCCTAGCACAGTCCGTGTTTTCCCCTTAGCCTCTCTCACTCCCGGAGTACCTCTCACATCCTAGCACACTCCGTGTATTCCCCTTACCCTCTCTCATTCCCGGAGTTCCTCTCACATCCTAGCACACTCCGTGTATTCCCCTTACCCTCTCCCTCACTCCCGGAGTCCCTCTCACATCCCTCTCTCTCACTCCCGGAGTCCCTCTCACATCCTAGCACACTCCGTGTATTCCCCTTTTCCTCTCTCTCTCTCCCGGAGTCCCTCTCACATCCTAGCACACTCTGTGTATTCACCTTACCCCATCTCTCACTCCCAGAGTTCCTCTCACATACTAGCACACTCCGTGTATTCCCATTACCCTCTCCCTCACTCCCGGAGTCCCTCTCACATCCTAGCACAGTCCGGGTTTTCCCCTTACCCTCTCTCACTCCCAGAGTCCCTCTCACATCCTAGTACAGTCCGTGTTTTCCCCTGACCCTCTCTCACTCCCGGAGTCCCTCCCACATCCTAGCACATTCTGTGTATTCACCTTACCCCCTCTCTCACTCCCTGAGACCCTCTAACATCCTAGCACAGTCCGGGTTTTCCCCTTACCCTCTCCCTCACTCCGGGAGTCCCTCTCACATACTAGCACATTCTGTGTATTCCACTTACCCTCTCTCACGCCCGGAGTCCCTCTCACATCCTAGCACACTCCGTGTATTCCCCTTACACCCTCTCTCACTCCCTGAGACCCTCTAACATCCTAGCACAGTCCGTGTTTTCCCCTTACCCTCTCTCACTCC
>NW_018408039.1:0-718 GCF_002113885.1 Mizuhopecten yessoensis
GTACGTTTATCATATATTATTTCAACAACGGACAGATCATTCGGCAAAACAATTCTCAAATAATCGATTAAGTATGTGTCTCTGATATCGTCTAGAAACCTAAGATATGGAATAAATACGTATACTACAGTCGATAAACGAATATGAAAATTTGTAATTATTTACTAAACATTATTATCTACTGCTAATTTATCGTAACTAGCCACTATAGATAGGAAATCACGATTAAAATAGTTATCTTCTCAGATCGTTTTATTCCATGTCGTTTTCAATCATTCCTCGCGTTTCGTTCCACCTACTTTCAATCCATTCCGTTCCTGTGAGCAAAACACGTTTCGTTCCGTTCTATTCGCGTTTCGTTCCAAACAGTGAAATTATTTTCGTTCCGTTCCGTTTAGGCCTTGTTTCATTCCGTTTTCATTTCGTTCTCGTTGCGTTTTCATTGCGTTTTCATTCCATTCCGTTTGTCAACTGAAACGCTGACACCCCTGTACTACCTAACATCCTACACTATCCTAACACCTACCTAAGATCCTATACCTACCTTACATCCTAAGCCTACCTTACATCCTACACTTAACTAACATCCTATACCCACCTTACATCCTATGCCTTCCTAACATCCTACACCTACCTAACATCCTATGTCTACCTAACATCCTATGCTTACCTAACATTCTACACCTACCTTACATCCTATGCCTGCCTTATATCCTAC
>NW_018408039.1:1680-2867 GCF_002113885.1 Mizuhopecten yessoensis
GATGGTTTTGTAGATCCTTTTGGCCTGCCTTTTCTGCATTTTATAGAAGGTATCTTCAAAATATGGCAGTTATTCCAAATAGAAGGTTTCGGTGATACAGATGGTATATATGTGTTAGCTGGTGCCTGTGGTATTGTTGGTGCTTCTTTGTGTGTGTGTGTAAGAGATGGTGCTTGTGGTGAAGTAGTTGGTGCTTGACTTGGTGCTGATGGTGGAGTTGGTGCTTGAGTTGGAGCCTGTGGTTGAGTTGGTGCTTGTGGTAAAGTAGTTGGTGCTGGACTTGGTGCCGGTGGTGGTGTTGGTGCTTGTGTTTTTGTGTATGGTACAGTTGGTGCTTGACTTGTTTTTGGTGGTGGAGATGATGCTTGAGTTGGTGCTTGTGTTTTTGTGTATGGTACAGTTGGAGCTTGACTTGGTACTTGTGGAGGAGATAATGCTTTTGTTTTTGTGTGTAGCACAGTTGTTTCTTGGTTTGGTGCCGTTGATGGAGTTGGTGTGTGTATAGTTGGTAGAGTTGATGTATATGGGTCAGTAGTCACATGTAGCTGAGTAGATGTGTGTGCTTGTGTAATGTCTGTGAACTACTTTCCCATGATGTCTTTAGATCATTTAAAAAACTTTTTTTTTTCATGGAATTCTTAAGTTCCACATTTACTTAAGAAACTAGCAAACTCTTTGAAAAAATTATCAGCTATACTGATTTTTTGTCTTTCATTCAACACTTGTGCAGACTTTTCTCTGCGTGTGATTAGTTTGTCATGAACTCCTATTAATATTGCTTTATTTGGTGTGGATAGTTGTTTTTTCTTTTTCCATCTATCTGGAACCATATCCTCAACAAAAATATCTAATTCGCAATGCTGTCGAACATAAAAGATATGTTGACAAGGCAATTGATAATTGACAAAGAATGAACAATTACATGAGGTACACTTTTCATCAACAACAAAACATGAGTTCCCTTGGTTGACAACACACTGTTTGTTATCATTGTGAGTTAAGTTGAAATCCTTAGATTTGTTTACACTCTTAATATACTGATTAGTTATTAAATCAGCAGCAGTAGTGACACAAGTCTGATGATACTGTAAGATTATAGGATGCTGGTTTCTTACATCAATGTGGGTCTTCAAACTCAAGTATTCATTGTAGCTTGATGTGGTGTATGATTCCTTAATGAACTCAAA
>NW_018408039.1:2966-12647 GCF_002113885.1 Mizuhopecten yessoensis
TAAGGTACATTTTAAGCTTCTGGTTGTGTGATTCTATCTTGTTGTTGGTGTTATTCCCATGATTTTGCAGATGTTTTCTATAGTGATGGACCCACATTTTCTTGCAGTTATGCCAGTTATTGTCAAAGTATTCTTGAAAACATGGAAATTCTGTTGTTAATTTGGTATAATATTTTGCATACTCTAATTCATTTTTTGCATAGATGAGATTTCGTAACAGGAGCATTAATTTCTGCCTATCTGCTTTGTTCAAATCAAAATCACAAATTCTCTTTTTGAAATACTTAACAAGTTTTAAGTCAAAAATAGATTTTCAAACTAGAGTTGTGGCATCATTGTTTGATATTTAACCAACCAAAAAAATAACAGCATTTTTAGCTCACCTGGCCCGAAGGCTAAATTTTGTCTGGAGCATCTTTGGGCAAGGGGGTCTTAAGGCTATGTCCCCCCTGAGGGCAGAGGGGAGGGACCAACTAGGGGGATCATAGGTAAAGCTTCAAAAATCTTATTCTTCTCAACCAATAGAAGAGTTTTTACCAAATTTGTTCTAATGAATATTTGGACAAAAGTGCCTCAAGTTTGTACAACTGTAGGGTGTAGCCATCCTGTGGGCAGAGGGGCGCGGCCCAATAGTGGAAATAGAGGTGAAACCTAAAGAATCAGTTAAAATCTGCCAACAGACATCGGTGAGCTGAAGAGTAATGCTTTTGAACCTGTTGCAATAGCTTGCTTGCGGAGATACGGCTGCCCTATAGCAATCACTTTGTCTGTCTGTCTGTCTGTCCGTCCACAAATTTTTGTTCCTGGCTAATAACTTTGGTATTAATTGACCGATTTACATGAAACTAGGTCACAAAAATACACACTTAGGTAAAAAGTCAAGGTCAAAGGTCAAGGTCATAAGGTTAAAAGGTCCAGGTCAAATTTTGCATCTTTTCACTGATGAGCATTTTGTTATGACATGATGAAACAAAGTTGATCAGAATTAAACAAGGAGTCAACTGACCGAAGGTCAAGGTCATCAGGTCTAGGTCAAAGGTCAAGGTCAAATTTTGTAGCCTTTCACTAATGAGCATTTATGACATTATGAAGCAAAGTTGGTCGAAATTCCACAAAGAGTCAACTGACTTATGGTCAAGGTCACTAGATCAAAGGTCAAGGTCAAATTTAGTATCATTTCACTGATGAACATTTTGTTATGACACTATGGAGCAATGTTTGTCAGAATTAAACAAGGAGTCAACTGACAAAAGGTCAAGGTCACTTGGACAATGTCAAGGCCAAATATTGTATCTTTTTACTGATGAACATTATTTTATGTATTTATGAAGCAAAGTTGTTCAGAACTTAACACCGAGTCAAATGACCTAAGGTCAAGGTTACGAGGTCCAAAGGTTCAAGGTCAAGTTTTGTATTTTTCATTGATGAACATTTTGTTATGATATTATGAAGCAAAGTTGGTCGGAATCAAAGAATAATTCAACTGACAAAAGATCAGGGTCACTAGGTTTAAGGTCAAGGTCAATTGGGTCTAAAGGTCAAAGACAAAGTGGATCTCTGACTTTGACCCTGGCTCTTGATGGAGGAGGTATATAAGATGAAATAAAACAAATCAAAGCTAACAAATGAGTATTGCACCGGTATTTACATTTCTGTTAGCCTAGCAAATATGGAGGTGGAAGGAAACAAGACTCTCATCATAGTACATGTTAAATGTATATTTTGCTTCCTTATGATTCTTTTTGAAGTCCAAATATCAGACGTCAAGCTCAGCTATATGGGCAGATTGCTTCTTGATGATTATGGAGGATATATTGCCACAAGACGGGGCCCTTACTGACCTGTCAGTGTTCTAGTTTGAACCACAATGAGGATGTGAAATGTGTTTAGTTTGAATTTAACAGCATTGAACATGGTCAGCATTAATAACAAGAGGCCCATGGCCCTCAACAGTCATATGAGTTATATTATAGGTAGCTTAATTTCATTGTTGAGATGTGAATAGGAAATCAGCATGTAAACAAAGTGAAATACAATACTTGTCATGTCACCAAAGGAAAAGAACTTGAAAAACTATTAAAATGAATTATTTTGCTATTGATAAAATATAATATCTATTGTCAATTAGCCAATTTTTCTCTTTGACTTACCCCTGATGAGATTTTCAAATTTCCCCTCAGAAAGTTATTTAGATTATTAAGTATGACTTTGTGGGACTACAAAATGGTTAAAAACTGTGAATAACAATTTTATAACAAAAAAAAGGGTATTTTGAAAATAATTTGAATTTCACAAAATTTCATTAGATTCTCTAGTGCTGGAAAATAGTTAAATTCTTCTAAGAACCAAATCTATCAATGTTTTTGCATACCCAATACAAGTTTTTATTGACGGCCAAGTATTCTGTCTGAAACTGGGTGAAATGTTGTTATATCAAGTTTTATCGAGTGATTTCAATAAGCCAGAAAATACGGAAAAAACTGAAATTTGGCAAAAATCTGCTATTTTCAAATTTCCCCTCAGAAAGTTATTTAGGTTATTTAAAAGTATGACTTTGTGGGACTACCAAATGGTTAAAAACTTTGAATTACAATTTTATAACAAAAAAAAAGGGTATTTTGAAAATAATTTGAATTTCACAAAATTTCATTAGATTCTCTAAAGCTGGAAAATAGTTAAATTCTTTTTAGAACCAAATCTATCAATGTCTTGGCATACTCAATACAAGTTCTTCTTGACGGCCAAGTATTCTGTCTGAAACTGGGTGAAATGTTGTTATATCACGTTTTATCGAGTGATTTCAATAAGCCAGAAAATACTGAAAAAACTGAAATTTGGCAAAAATCTGCTATTTTCAAATTTCCCCTCAGAAAGTTATTTAGGTTATTTAAAAGTATGACTTTGTGGGACTACCAAATGGTTAAAAACTTTGAATTACAATTTTATAACAAAAAAAAAGGGTATTTTGAAAATAATTTGAATTTCGCAAAATTTTATTAGATTCTCTGGTGCTGGAAAATAGTTAAATTCTTCTTAGAACCAAATCTATCAATGTTTTGGCATACTCAATATTATACAAGTTCTTCTTGATGGCCAAGTATTCTGTCTGAAACTGGGTGAAATGTTGTTATATCAAATTTTATCGAGTGATTTCAATAAGCCAGAAAATACTGAAAAAACTGAAATTTGGCAAAAATCTGCTATTTTCAAATTTCCCCTCAGAGAGTTATTTAGGTTATTAAGCATGACTTTGTGGGACTACAAAATGGTTAAAAACTGTGAATAACAATTTTATAACCAAAAAAAGGGTATTTTGTAAATAATTTGAATTACACAAAATTTCATTAGATTCTCTGGTGCTGGAAAATAGTTAAATTCTTCTTAGAACCAAGTCTACCAATGTTTTTGCATACTCAATACAAGTTCTTCTTGACGGCCAAGTATTCTGTCTGAAACTAGGTGAAATGTTGTTATATCAAGTTTTATCGAGTGATTTCAATAAGCCAGAAAATACTGAAAAAAACAGAAATTTGGCAAAAATCTGCTGTTTTCAAATTTCCCCTCAGAAAGTTATTTAGGTTATTAAGTATGAGTTTGTGGGACTACAAAATGGTTAAAAACTTTGAATTACAATTTTATAACAAAAAAAAGGGTATTTTGAAAATAATTTGAATTTCTCAAAATTTCATTAGATTCTCTGGTTGGGGGCCAAAAAGGGTCAAATTGACTAAAATTTCAAAAATCTTCTTCTCAAGATCCAGATATGGTAGAATCAAATACTCTACATAGAGGGAAGGGTCTTAAGGTGCTTTACCAATATTGTGAATTTCATTACCGTGGGGTCTTACGTTTCCCCCTGGGGAGGGGGTAAAACTTTACTATAGTTTATATAGGGAAATCACATTTTGGACCAACATTTGTTTAATTTCCATTGGAAGTAATTCAATTTTGGTCAGCATTATCAGTATTGGATAGCAGTTTGATGGTATGCACATATCAGCCCCGACTGACCCCTAGGGGCTGATGGGTGGGGCCAAAGATTATTATGATTTATATTGGCAAATGATACTTTTGATATTACATGTTGATAACTTGATTGGAATTATAACTCTGAGTTGACAGTTTGATACTTTGAAAATTTTAATTTGATTTGAAACTGACATTTTAAAATTAAATTAAACTTTACCCATTTTGTGAATTTCAGCTCGATTGCATCTTTTTGAGCTATACCCTTTTTCACCTTGGGTTCTTGAATGTGCAACATTTTTCATATAAACTACACTAAATTCAAAAGTCAAATTTTGTCACATTTTATATCTAATCATCTATTCAGAAGGAGAAATTTATTTTAAATGGTTGAAGGATAGATGCTGCATTCTGTCCTTATATGTGTATGTTAACAGAACTTACAAGTATAAAGAAGACTTACCTTTCTATGAAGGCAGGTCGATGATTTGCATCTGGAAACAATGATGTTGTTCTTGGAAGAATCCCTGATATCACCAGTCTAATATCAGGTCGGCACTGCTTGATGCGCATTACTAATGCCTGGTATTTCCGGAGGAAAGTTGTAGGTGTGTCCATTGGCATGTTGTTGGCTCCTCCATGAATAACAACAACCTATAAATAAGCTGTTCTTGTTATTTATAATAATCAAGCTAAATCCTGGTATGAAATTCCATTAAAAGCTCAAAGAGATCAGAAAGACTTGTTTTTATATGCCCGACAAAGAATTTTGACATGACATATTATGATATTGGTAGCCTCTGTCCATCAATCTGTCTCAACACTTTGGTTTCAACAGGATAATTTGCTTAAATATCGCTCAATTTTGATGATATACAATATACAGAATGTGTGGCTATTTTGAAGTTGAGTGAAATCTGTTCACCATAATAAGCATACTTTCTTCTGATTGGTCATAAACAACACTTAACTTTCAACAAGATAACTTGCTTGTTCTATTTTTGTGAAAATTGGTAAGCAAGTTCAATATAGGAAGACAAAGCTAAGTTCAATGACGAACAAAATCTACACATAAAAAATAAGCATATTGCATTCTGATTGGTTGATGGTTTCCGCAAAATAGCTTTGTCAACTAGACAATAGGGAAATGTGTCAGTAATTAAGAAGCATGTCTTTCAATATCCGCCCTTAAGTGTAGTCAAGAATCAAGCAATGATACATACATAGCTGAATTGCATTCTTATTAGGATTTTTTATATATTTGTTTAAATATGGCCAAGAGGACTCCAGTCTGTATAAACAATGGATGTGTCAAATAGGGGAAATAGAGGTAATACCTTTAAAATCCTTCTTCTACCATGGGGATTAAGGGATGTTATCCTTATTTAGTCTGGAGCATCCTCGGTCCAAAGGGACTCAATTTTGTATAAACGTGGGTGTTGCCCCCCTAGGGGCAGAGGGGTGGGGCCGAATAGGGGAAATAGAGGTAAACCTTTAAAACCCTTCTTCTACCACAGGGATTAAGGGATGTAATCCTTATTTAGTCTGGAGCATCCTTGGGCCAAAATTACTTTATTTTGTTTAAATGTGGGTGTTGCGCCCCTAGGGGCTGAGGGGCGGGCCAAAAGGGGGCAATTTGACTATATTGCTATAAACGACTTCTTCTGTAGAACTATGTTATGGATATCAATTATATTTGGTCGAAAGCATTCATGGAGGCAGGGATTCAAAATTGTACAAATGGTTGGGCTGACACCCCCCCCCCCCAGGCTAAGGGGGGGGGCCAAAAAATGATAATACTTGGAAACGGTTAAGATCCCCACCAAATAACCATATATACAATTGCTGAGTATAAAGGGAAGAATGCACATTTGCTTTCAGGATGGCCCTAGGGTCTGGTACCACCCTTGGAGACATAGTCCCTGGGTCATTACTTTGAAACGGTTGAGATCCCCACCATATAACCATATATACAATTGCTGAGTATAAAGGGAAGAATGCACATTTGATTCCAGGATGGCCCTAGCGTCTGGCCCCACCCTTAGAGACATTAAGTCCCTGGGTCATTACTTTGAAACAGTTGAGATCCCCCCCCCAGAACTATATATACAAATGCAGGGCATAATGAGACGAATACAGTCATGATATTAAAATAGACCCTGGGGTCTGACCAAACCCCTAGGGACCTAGGTTTTTAGTCACAGCTTGGAAACAGTTGAAATACCCACCTATAACCATATATACAATTGCTGAGTATAAAGAGATGAATGCAAATATGCTTCAAGGATGGCCCTGGAGTCTGGCCCCACCCTTGGAGACATAGTCCCTGGGTCATAACTTTGAAACGGTTAAGATCCCCATCCCAAAACTATATATACTATTGTTGGGCATAAAGAGACGAATGCGGTCATGATATTAGAATTGACCCCAGGGTCTGCCCCACCCTTGCAGACTTAACCCCTGGGTCATAACTTTGAAACGTTTGAGATCCCCACCCCAAAACTATAAATACAAATGCTGGGCAAAAAGAGACCAACGCAGTCATGATATTAGAATTGATCCTGGGGTCTGGCCACAATCCTAGGGACCTAGTTTCTGAGTCACAGCTTGGAAACAGTTTAGATCCCCACCCCATAACCATACATAAAATTGCTGGGCATGAAAAATCTAATACAGATATGCTACAAGGATTGGCCTTGGAGTCAGGCATATTGCCTTGGATATCATTTGGAGAATATTTTGCCATTATTGCTTAGATATCCAGGTGAGCGCGATACAGGCCCTCTGGGCCTCTTGTTTAACTTAAGGATGTACACCTCTGAAAAGTCGAAATTCCTGTATTAATCTTTTTTTCTTATATGCATTTTTGAAAAGGAGTGATGGCATATCAGAAATGCAAAAGAAATGATATGTCTGTGTGCTCATGTTCGTGCTTTTATCGGCCAAAAATGCCAATTTGACATAATAGGTGGTTTTAGGTGAATTTTTCAGTTTTGACCTCTTGCAAGACAAATTCATACAATATTCCTAGTGTGTTATCAGATTTGTATGAATTTTAGCATAATTGACAAAAATAGTATTTTCTTTTATATTATGGAAGTACAATATCTTTTACTAATTTATTTTAACTCAGAAGAGCAATATAAGTTACCCATACCCCCTTATTTTGTAATGACAAAATATTTATTTTTTCACCATTTTTTGCAGATTTAACGCTTGATATAAAAAGTTCTGCTATTAATCATTTTAGAATAATTTAAATGGATCAAAAGAAAATAGGTTTCTCTTTCTAACAGACATAAAAAGTCCATGGGCTTTTTAGGTCACCTGAGTTTTAGCTCAAGTGACCTATTGCTATCCGTTTTCGTCCGTCGTCGTCCGTCGTCCGTCGTCCGTTAACATTTTACATTTCAAACTTAAAGTCAAGTTCTGCTGGGCCGATTGAACTGAAAGTTGGTAGGAATGATCGCCTCATGGTCCTGACAAAGTGTTGTTATTTTTCGGGTCGATCAGAAATCCAATATGGCCGCCACGGCCGCCATTTTGAAAACCTATTTCAAACTTAAAGTCAAGTTCTGCTGGACCGATTGAACTGAAAGTTGGTAGGAATGATCGCCTCATGGTCCTGACAAAGTGTTGTTATTTTTCGGGTCGATCAGAAATCCAATATGGCCGCCACGGCCGCCATTTTGAAAACCTATTTCAAACTTAAAGTCAAGTTCTGCTGGACCGATTGAACTGAAAGTTGGTAGGAATGATCGCCTCATGGTCCTGACAAAGTGTTGTTATTTTTCGGGTCAATCAGAAATACAATTTGGCTGCCATGGCCGCTATTTTGCTACTAAATTCTAATAGGCCGATCTCACTTAAAATTGGTCTAGGAATGATCAGCTCATGGTCCTGACAAAGTTAAGTTAACATTATACTATTTTTTACTCAAATTGGTACATATTTCAACAAAAAAAAAAAATACTGTAGACTCAGGTGACCGTTAAGGCCCATGGGCCTCTTGTTTTTGTCCCATTATTATTTGTGTTATTATTTCGGGGTCAAGAATCAACGACTTAATATGTAAAATAAAAAAAATAGGCCCATGGGCCTCTTGTTTTTGTCCCATTATTATTTGTGTTATTATTTCGGGGTCAAGAACCAACGACTAAATATGTAAAATAAAAAAAATAAAAAATGCATAATTTTCCACTTTGTTACATATAATTTTCATCATATTGAACATTTTAAAGTTGTACAGCAAAAATGAACTTGCTACAATTAAAAATGGTGACAGAATATTGATTTAAGTGATCAATCAAGTGTCAAAAAAGAGTGAAAATTGGGCCATTAGTGAAGCGCAAGAAATACACACTTTCAAAAAGTTTTATTTTTTTTAAATTTTGATAAAAAAAGTTCTACAAACAACAGGCATTTTGTTTTTTGACACATTTTTTAGATAAGAGTTTGCTATTAAAATTGATAATAATTGGTTATATATTACAAAAACCCAAAATTAGACTTGAAAGTGATTGAAACCTCAGAAGACTCTAGAGTACACCCTTGTAAATGTAAAAGTTCTCCACTTAAACGTAAAAACCATTATTTGAACTTAAGTGCAATAAACATGCAGGAAGAGGCCTCCAACTAGAAATTTCCCAAACTGAAGTCATTTTCAACTTTTCCAAAATGAAAATGATTAATTGGTAACCAATGAGCAATGTGGTATTGGCAATCAATTAGCGCATCCTATTGTTGGGTGCACTAGCGATGAGATACAATGTGACAACTCTTGTAACACTTCATGCTATTTTTGGATTTAAGACAAATCATTGAAATATACTTTTTTTACTTAGGTGTGAAAAAGCGTTTTTTTTCTGTACAAGTGCAAAAACTCTATTCACTTCAGTATAAAAAAAAAAAAACCTATTGTACTTTTATCCAAAAGAACAAAATATGAAAGATCACTACCGAATGACAGATGTTTTTTCATAAAAGATTTTTTTTACTGAAATGCAAAAACTACTTTTTTCACTTTTGTTCTTAAGTGTAAACAAATGTTACATTTAAGGATGAAAACCACTTCCTTTTTTGTACTTAATTTCAAAAATGTTTTTTTCCATTATGTCAATTTTTTTAATACTTAGTACAAAAGCGACTTTTTTCACTTTAGTTACAACTTTTATACACTGAATGCAAAAGAACAACATTTAGAAGATTCTCTATATACTGTCCCTGTTTAAAGTGACAAAACCTTTGTTGCAATTATGTCAATGTTTTTTTACTTCAGTGTTTCAATTTGTTTTTTCACTTAAAGTGTAAGAACTACTTTCTCTATTGAATTGTTGTCCATTAATTTTGACAAAAAGGGTATGAGGATTTTTGTACTAAACTAAACTAATTCAAAACTTTTTCACTTCTGTAGTTTTGGTATTTTATCCTAAAACGGCCGCCGAATATGCGACGCATTCCTAAAATTGAAACCTTTGGTAAATACTACTGGAAAGCTAATTAATACTATTTTCTATTGCCTACAATGTACTTTACATTTAATCCTGTGATATTTTACTTTTGATGTAATGATTTTCTATGATGGGCTAACACTGCAACCCCTGTAGCCAAAGATGAAACAAAGGAACCCAAAGTTGTGGAGTGTTCAGTATGTAACTTTCTTTCAATTTCTTTCACTTTTAATTCGGTTGCATTTAAGATTTTCATTATTTATAT
>NW_018408039.1:13985-14635 GCF_002113885.1 Mizuhopecten yessoensis
ATCTGGTCCCACCCTTGGAGACATAGTCCCTGGGTCATTACATGGAAACGGTTGAGATCCCCACCATATAACCATATATACAATTGCTGAGTATAAAGGGAAGAATGCACATTTGATTCCAGGATGGCCCTAGTGTCTGGCCCCACCCTTCGAGACATTAAGTCCCTGGGTCATTACTTTGAAACAGTTGAGATCCCCACCCCAGAACTATATATACAAATGCAGGGCATAATGAGACGAATGCAGTCATGATATTAAAATAGACCCTGGGGTCTGACCAAACCCCTAGGGACCTAGTTTTTTAGTCACAGTTTGGAAACAGTTGAGATACCCACCTATTACCATATATACAATTGCTGAGTATAAAGAGATGAATGCACATATGCTTCAAGGATGGCCCTGGAGTCTGGCCCCACCCTACGAGACATAGTCCCTGGGTCATAACTTTGAAACGGTTAAAGTCCCCATCCCAAAACTATATATACTATTGCTGGGCATAAAGAGACGAATGCAGTCATGAAATTAGAATTGACCCCAGGGTCTGCCCCACCCTTGCAGACTTAACCCCTGGGTCATAACTTCGAAACGTTTGAGATCCCCACCCTAAAACTATAAATACAAATGCTGGGCAAAAAGAGACCAACGCAGTC
>NW_018408039.1:15074-16209 GCF_002113885.1 Mizuhopecten yessoensis
ATTCCTAGTGTGTTATCAGATATTTTTAGCATAATTGACAAAAATAGTATTTTCTTTTATATTATTGAAGTACAATATCTTTAACTAATTTATTTTAACTCAGAAGAGCAATATAAGCTACCCATACCCCCTTATTTTGTAATGACAAAATATTTATTTTTTCACCATTTTTTGCAGGTTTAACGCTTGATATAAAAAGTTCTGCTATTTATCATTTTAGAATAATTTAAATGGATCAAAAGAAAATAGGTTTCTCTTTCTAACAGACATAAAAAGTCCATGGGCTTTTTTTTGTCCCATTATTATTTGTGTTATTATTTCGGGGTCAAGAATCAACGACTAAATATGTTAAATAAAAAAAAATAAAAAATACATTATTTTCCACTTTGTTACATATAATTTTCATTACATTGAACATTTTAAAGTTGTACAGCAAAATTGAACTTGCTACAATTAAAAATGGTGACAGAATATTGATTTAAGTGATCAATCAAGAGTCAAAAAAGAGTGAAAATTGGGCCATTAGTGAAGCGCAAGAAATACACACTTTCAAAAAGTTTTTTTTTTAAATTTTGATAAAAAAAGTTCTACAAACAACAGGCATTTTGTTTTTTGACACATTTTTTAGATAAGAGTTTGCTATTAAAATTGATAATAATTGGTTATATATTACAAAAACCCAAAATGAGACTTGAAAGTGATTGAAACCTCAGAAGACTCTAGAGTACACCCTTGTAAATGTAAAAGTTCTGCACTTAAATGTAAAAACCATTATTTGAACTTAAGTGCAATAAACATGCAGGAAGAGGCTTCCAACCAGAAATTTCCCAAACTGAAGTCATTTTCAACTTTTCCAAAATGAAAATCATTAATTGGTAACCAATGAGCAATGTGGTATTGGCAATCAATTAGCGCATCCTATTGTTGGGTGCACTAGCGATGAGATACAATGTGACAACTCTTGTAACACTTCATGCTATTTTTGGATTTAAGACAAATCATTCAAATATACTTTTTTTTACTTAAGTGTGAAAAAGCTTTTTTTCTGAACAAGTGCAAAAACTCTATTCACTTCAGTATAAAAATAATCTATTGTACTTTTATTCAAAAGAACAAAATATGAAAGATCACTACC
>NW_018408039.1:20555-29418 GCF_002113885.1 Mizuhopecten yessoensis
ACATTGTCATTATATATAATTACCAAACATTCCCTTTATTTGTGCAGTTTTAATGTCTTACACCTATAAATAATCAAAACCATATTACATATGATTACAATTTTGTTTGGTTAATAAGTGTGTTACTGTGCTTGCCCAATTGAGAATGATCATGAAACCATATCTGATGTCATTGATGGCAAGTGTACATGTACACAACTCTTAATAACACAATATCACTTCCACAGACATAGTGTCTACATATGTCATATGCCTTTAATTCTTAATCAAGTCATCACTTGAATAGACGAATCTTCAAAAAGGAAAATAATATATGCACAACAATCATTTTTAATTGAGTAATTAATCTATTAACTTGGTTAATTCGACCTGTTTAATGAAGATTGTTATAAGTTTTAAATTTGTTTGGGAGAAAGGAAATATTTCATATTGCTTAGCAACACCTTAATTGTGACATATGTCAACTAGTTTCAGACTTAATATTTGGCTGTTCAGCAAGAAAAGTGTTAAATTGGAGGATACATTTGAAGATTTTGTTCCTTTGGGAATTGGATTCTTTCATGTTAGGCTTAGGGGTAAATGCTGAAAACTGCAGAATTACACTACTGCACTGGTTTTCAATAGTAGAAAGATCACCAAGATAACTTTTGAAGAGAAATCTAAATTGATTTTCAGGTCACCGGAGTCACTCATGGAATTTTATTTTATTGGGGATATTTTGTTGATTTTCAATGGGAAATACCATTCCCCATTTTGGGGTTATTTTTCCTTTATTTCAATATTATTTTATGTTATAACTAATGTTTACTATCTCTTTTGAAATTTTGGTCACTCCTCAACTTAATTTTGTAAAAGTCAATCCACAGTCAGAGGACGTTTTTTTTGGTAACATGTAATTTAACTCAGGTGAATGGCCCTTTGTGAATTAGATATATTAAAAACCATCTGAAAAACTGTAAGTACCCATAAAAATACACTATTTTGAAGAAAAAAACATGCCTATGAGTTATTTATCTCAATGAAGCAATCTGTGAGTTTTCCATTTCCCGTTGCTGACAAGTGCATCCCGACCGGTCAACAACAAGGTGATACTAATTCATATATTTATAGGTGATGTAATGAGTTCAATTGTCTCAAATAGACATTGGCAAGCAGTGAACATTGTATACTAATAGCAACTTGTATGTATTACAAAACCAAACGAGTGCACTTTGAAACCTCGGGAAAGTCGACAGCAATCAATAACGCTCGGTTTTCTATGTGTTGGTTACTTTGCATTATCGCTCAAATTTTATCGAAACAAACACTGAAATGTCTCACTTATACAGATAATTGTTTTTCACATTAGCTTTAAATCATATCATGACAACTACCACGGAATTAGTTATCTAAGTCCGTGCAACTACGCAATACAATATATGTCCCGTACACTGGCAGTCCTCGCACTCGGCCTTTCCGTACAACAACCACNATTTTATAGTAACTACGGATAGATTCACTATAACATATCCTGTCTGAACAGGATTTCCCTACACAGGACGTATACACTATAGCGTGGAATACAAAGATAAAATACTATAAATATAGTTTAATTTGTATTTCTAAACCATCTTTATTCCTCTCTTGACTGTAAACACTGCCACCTTCGTGTATTTGATCCATCAATACGGATATAATTAGTACTTGATTTCCTGATCAGAATGTCCCTGCTCAGGACCGTATACGCTAACAGCTTAATTTATAAAATTTACGGCATATAACCATTTTTATAAGTCGTGGTTCAATTTCCTCAATTAATACAACCATTTAAATGACCATATACACTGAACATTATCTTCCTTTAGTTTATAAATGTATAAATGAAAAATATCGACGTTATTTCCAGATAAGAATGTCCCAGATGAGGACCGTATACACTAAACGCTATAAAATGTCATGCTTCAAGTCCGGACGAGTTATCCTATCTTGACGGTCCTCACCAGCCCCGGTCCTGCTCAGCCCCGGTCCCAGCGAGAGACAGCACAGCTGTCTGACGCGAGTCAGCAATAGGGTGTGTCTAAGGAGACTCCTGGTCAGTATCTAGCACGTCCGGGTCTATCTATATATAGCTATATGTTATACTCCACAGAGACCAAAATGGCTTTGATGCGGAGGGGTCTACAGCATACACATTTCGAATATTATCAAGGGTCGTATTTCAACAAAACTTTTTTTTTTCAAGAAATTATTAAGGTTTATATGGCTATATCGTAATATTTATCTCGTTCTTAACGTGCGTTTTTAAGGACAAACTGAAACCAGTAACCGTACATGATAACGACCCGAGCAGAGGAGCAGGCTAAGCAAATCGATCAGATGAAATAAAAGGTTTCTTATATTATGGTGGCTTATATATGACGTTTCTCACCACACGACAGTATAATGTATGGCCGACGGTAGATTTTGTGTTGTTGATGATTGGAGGCTACGAACAAGATAAAGTATACGAACTATGTAATCTTATACACCTACTATCATAGTGAAGTATAACATGGGCGTCAGACTCACAACACAATTCTGTTCGGGTCGTAACAACACCATTTCAGGAAGAGCACATTTTTTATCCACAGTATAAAATACTTAATATATGTAGAAAATATACATGTCTGTTTTGTCCTTGTCATAACTTCTTTTACAACTTTTTATTTTCATTTTTTACATTATGGTAAATGTATTAGAGAAATACTCTCATTGTTAATAATGATACTTCATCGATGAAACATACATACAAGATACAAGATACAAGAAGCTTTATTGTGTGTCGTATATGGCATAACATTGAACATCAGCTCTGTGGAGCTATTTTTACGACAAACATTAGTATAAAAACAGAGGAATAACAAGGTAAAAAGCATCAGTAGAAAAAAGCAGGATTATGCAGCAAAAACTATATACATGTACATAGAAACTACAAAAATAATCAGAAAACAGTTTGATGATAGCACATGCATGTTAAAAAGGAAGAGTACTAATTATAACATAAGCATAAATATCATAAGCATAAAACATATAAAAACATATCAGATTTAGCAAGCACATATTTCATATAATATCACAGATGGTTAATACGATACTTTATATTGGAAAATGATGGAATTAAATACTCAGACAAATTAAAGTTAAGTAAGAAGCAAAATACATGTATATCTGGCAAAAATCTGTAGTCTTTTGTCATTCTGTAATAAGACAGTATTAAATGGGGGTTTTTCTAAAAAAAAATAGCAAAACTTTGTAAACATATACAAGTGTCATCTATTGATAATGTATCATGCATACTGTTTTGTGTACTTGCCATCCATTATGTCTTTACAAATGTGTATTATTATACTCTGATACCTTATGTTGTGTATTGTTATGTTTCTGAAGAAACCAATAAGCTTAAAAACAACTTTAAATTTGAAAAGAATATAATAGGGTGAATAAATCATTTATCGGTGATTTATCCTTTGGTTATCTATATATGTTTGTAATTCATTGTGAAACAACATAAGGCAGTTTGACGCAATATGGTTTACTTCCGGTAATTAGAAAATCAAATAATTTAGCCCAGGACCTGATCGTCCTTATCTCGTCTGTCGTACATGATTCTTCTTATATAGGTTTCAATTCCAGGATTAATAAATACCTGTCACTACAATGAAGACTGCATTGGATACTGTATAATCACAGGACTAAACTACCCTGTAGTTGTCTGCCAGTAGACCATCTCACAAGTGACCTGTGACCAGAGTATAACACCATCCTAATAATTGATAATGATAAAAGAGTTCTTTACAATGAGCAATTTGGATATTTGTACTCAATAAAATAATTGTTTGTCTAAACCTACGTCAAATAGGGGAACAACAACACATAAATAAATTGTAAAGCATTTTTTTATGTAAACTATATTGCGCGAGAAATTGAAATATCCTCCAGTCAACAGCTCGTGATTACTAAGCCGTATGTCAAGGTCGAGCTTACTGAGTCAGCAATAGGGTGTTTCTTAGGATACTCCTGATCAGTATCTATAGTACGTCCAGGTCTACGGCATACACACCTCAGATATTTTACGAACTATGTAATCGTATACACCTGCTATCATAATGAAGTATAACATGTGCGGCAGGCTCACAACACTCCTGTTTCGGGTCATAACCATGCCATATTTAGTCATCAATAAAAACTACATTTTAGGAAGAGCACATTTTTTATCCGCTGTATAAAATACTTAATATATAATGTAGAAAATATATATGTATGTTTTGTCCTTGTCATAATATGTATAGCTCCGATACTTAAGAGGCTGAGCAATAACTTAATGTATTTATTTCATTTACAATTTTATATTTTCAATTAACATTATGGTTAATGTATTAGAAAAATACTCTCATTGTTAATAATGATACTTCATCGATGATACATACATACAAGATACAAGATACAAGAAGCTTTAGTTATTGTCGTATATGGCATAACATTGAATATCAGCTCTGTGGAGCTATTTTTACGACAAACATTAGTATAAAAACAGAGGAATAACAAGATAATAAAGCATTAGAAGAAACAAGCAGGATTATGCAGCAAAAACTATATACATGTACATAGAAACTACAAAAATAATCAGAAAACAGTTTGATAATAGCACATGCATGTTAAAAAGCAGAAACAGTATTAATTATAACATAAGCATTAAACATATAAAAACATATCAGATTTAGCAAGCACATATTTCATACAATAACGAAAAACCCGCATCATCTTCGAAGAACAAGTTGATACATGACATTTTCCAAGCAGCTGTAGGTTCACATGAAACAACATCCTCTTGCGACATTAACTTAGGCATCGACGAGTCTAAAGCGGCTATTAGTATTAAAGCCTAGTAATGCCGGACCGAACACAGTTCTGATCAGTCTCAGTTGCGGAACCAAGGGTGTTGCCCTAGTTGCCCGGGCAACACCCTTTTTTCTGTGTCCAAACTAATCTGGACTAAGGTTTTTGAAGATTTTCCTCTTTTTCATATGGGATTTTCTTCAAATATCAACCATCATGTGAACTTAGAGTGCAGTTACCCAAACAAGGAGTCCACTACCTATACTCTAAACAATATATTCATATATTAGTAGGGTCTCCAGTCAGGTAAGTGGTGAAGGCTCAACGGACTGTCTACCTAATTTTTTACTGATTTTGTATATTATGAGCTTGGTAGACAGTCACGTACATAAATAGAAAGTTAAAAGTTATAAAATACTGGCCAAAATTAAAAGAATCCAAAAATTGGAAATCGGCCACATGTTTAGAGGAGCGATTAATAATGAATGATGATTGGATAAACAATATTAAACAAGAACTAGATAAACTTGGTTTATCTTACTTTTGGACTAGTGATACTATAAATGGTAATATGTACAAAGTAGTAGAACAACGATTTACAGATTGTTACACCCAGGAAATTATTGCTGCCAGAGGTGACCTATACAAACATCTAATTGATCATTTTTGCATGCAATATTATTTACTGAAACCTATTGATAATATATATAAAAAAAATCTATAGCCAGTATTAGATTGTCATCACACCAGTTAAAAATCGAAAATGGCCGCTATCATAACATTGATAGGAAACGCAGAATATGTGAATGTTGCCAAAGTTTTGAAATTGAAGATGAGTTCCATTTTATACTGCAATGTCCATTTTACTATAAATCACCTAGCGTTTTCAAAATTGTCCAACTGTTAGTATAAATAATGTTAAGGAACTAAATAATCTATGTAAATATATTCATTTTGCCTTTAAGAAAAGAAAAACGCACTTTGGCTAACAGTGAATATTATCGTTATATACCTCACATTTGTATTTCAGGTATATTTCGAATTCTGTATAGTAGAAGTATGATTGCTGATGTTGTACAACATATATTTATTATTAAACTTAATCAATAAGTGGTACATAAGTGGTAGATTGACTCAGCACTAATGTAATCCCATCCAAGGTAACATTGGTGCATCTCCGTCAGTATGTGTCTGTTAAGTTAAATTTAACTTAAGTTATTTTTTCTTGTATTATTATGTTTATGATGTATTTTATACATACATGTTTATGTTACTCTCTGTCTTCGGAATGCTTGTCATGCGAGATCACTCTCCAAATACGTATGCAATAGGTATGTTTTGTAACCATATATACCTTAGCATTCTGCCGTTAAGTAAAGAAAAACATACTGTCGCTAAAAGAGAATGTTATAATAACCAATGTTAGCATACAAGCCTGGCATGTATATATATATCCTTTTTAACAGGTGTTGCCCTTGTACATATGCATGCATACAAATTCACAATAAAAGACAAACAGTCAAATCATAATTCATTTTTATGACAAACTAAATCAATATATAATTACCAAAATCCTCGCCTAAACTACATGCACATGACACAAACATCAACATTTTAACCAAATACCTACATTTTTACCATTGTTTCAGAGAATTTGTTAACACTTGCTCCGCTCGGCCATCATAAAATATAAATACTCTATGTTATAAATTTATATATTGTTTGGTGCCAGAAAGAAGTATACATGTACAACCGACATGACAATTATATATATATATATTTTTTTTAAGTCTTCTGAGTTTAAATTTTTGGGCAACACCCAAAATTAATCCCCCCCCCCCCCCCCCCCCCCCCCCCCCCCCNCCCCTTGGAGTTCAAATTCCATACACGGCAACATTTTAACAAGCGATTGTCATAAAATACAGCTAAGTCAACGGAGGCGGGTTGTTTTTCCGGAATGGATGTATTTTTGTGTATTTTTTCACCAATTAAAGGTCTTCCGAATAACAATTATAGATTGATTTGTTACTAGCATTGTTGTTACAGGTTTTAGGGCGGATATGTTACATTCACTTCGCCTGCAAATGTGATATGAAAATGGCAAAGCCCCAAAGCCAGAAAAAATCTGTTCATATTGGCTCCGACATTTTAAATATCTAGTTAATTTAGATTCATCAGGAAAGAGATATGACGAAACGGATAGTTTAGGGTAATTCCAACAATCGACACATTTTTGTCTGAGAAAAAGGAGAAAAAAAGCTGTCTTTCGCATTTGAAATACATTTGAATTTTTGCGATGCTTTCCAATAATAATAAAGTGAATAAATCAACCAAAAAATGTTGTCTTTAAATTAAATTAAAACACTCAAATATGTATCTAAAAAGCCACCAGATGGCACGATAGTGCTTCTAGATCTAAAAAAAAATCGGGGGGGGGGGGGGCATGCCCCCGTACCCCCCTAGAATGGCTTCGAACCTTCGGTACGACATTCTGCATGCACATACAAAACAGTCAAGCTACGCGCCTGACCACACGTACCTGACTACTGTATTACCACAGATTATCATATGCTACAACTCAAACTATATTATATAAAAAGGGTAGAACTCGAAAACACAGTAAAATAAAATATACCGAACTTATTCTTACTTATCTGTTATTATGTTTAATTCACCATGTCTTTCCAGACCTGGGAGCTGCAATATTAGTGTACTGGTGTATGCTGCAGTTGACCATGGAGGTGCTGGGGTTTGTGTATATTCCTACCTGGCTCCAATGGCCGGTGTTGTTGCTCGGACTGTTGGTGACCTACGTCGTGTAAGTATCTATACATAGTCTCCAACGGTTTAGAAGATACGTGATTTTCATTCTGTTTTAGTTATCGTGTAGGCTTTTGAGCCATTTCGAATCATTTTCAGAGTAAAACTGTCCATCAGTTGTGATATGATCTTGTAATGTACCAACTGCTTTACATTGAACTTCGTCGTTATGGAATAAAGGAAAATGTCGCAACGTCAAGTTCAGTTTAAATACGATTAGTCTTTTGTTGAGTCGTTTGAAGCTGCGCAATGGTATTGCTCCTGCAATTGAAACCACGAGGAAATTGCTTTGATGTCGTATATCTGCTCAAACTAACCGGAACCGCTTGAAAGTAGGCCAATTAGGACCTGACCCAAGAATTGACTGATGAATGAAATAACGTTGCTGCTCACGTTATCCGACGTTTGGAAAAATGCATTGCGACGAAAATGCACCGCCGTGTTATGCACAAATGCTGGTCATACGCTGAACTAAACTCGTGTCTTACTTATTCGACCTACGACACGCTAACGTCTTATCGAATGAATTCACCGCAGCGATTTATGACAAATCAATGAAAATATATAAAAAGATAACTTAATTTCAACTGCATCTAAAATGATTGTATCCTAAATTCAAGTGAGTGTTAACCTTTCTTTTGTTTATGATTATTGTAAATGAGATACTCTCCAACTTTCCGAGATTGTCTGGTGTTGTCGGTATCGTCTCAGATCGGTAGGGGTAAACCACGAAAAGGAGCGAAAAGGAGTTGTAATGACGAAAAGGAGTGGTTTTGGGGGGTTTCTCTGCGAAAGGGACCGATTTATTTATTCATAACCGTATGTTTATCAGTGCCGTTTAATATAAAGACAATTTACGGCCACATTCAAGTACAAATCCACTTTAAAGTGTCTATTTGACGTACCGTTGCGGAGTCGCGGATTTCCGCCGCCGATGGGGTCACGAAAAGGGATGTTTACTTTGGTACAAGATATTAATCAGATGATTTGTAACAACAGGTACTTAGAATAATACCTGTCAAAACTTTAAGTGACATTAAAAAATATAATATTACGCTATATTGATCACAATCTAAATATTTATACGCACCCATGCCTTCGCCAAAGTTGAGGCGGTAGTAATATATAAAAACGGAACCGGGTTTAGAAAATCCGTATGCATAAACTTTTGTCGGCTTTTGTAAAAAAA
>NW_018408039.1:38405-39043 GCF_002113885.1 Mizuhopecten yessoensis
CCCGCCACTGGGAGTCGGCGGTCCCTTTACTTTAGGTCTCTGGTATCGTGCCTGAAATCCGGTTAGACGATTTACAGGAACGGGCAGAAATGGGCAGGAACGGGCAGAAACGGACAGAAACGGGCAGGAACGGGCAGAAATGGGCAGGAACGGGCAGAAACGGGCAGAAATGGGCAGGAACGGGCAGAAACGGACAGAAACGGGCAGGAACATGCTGCAATCTATTAATTATTATATACATTAATGAATATATATATTAGATACATTTAAGTATCATTATCGGGTATAAGATATATTTGATAAAAGGATTGCAATTACATGATCGGGGCAGAATCGGACTAAATTATATATATACATTTATGACGATATTACTTATGATACATTCTGTACCTACATTTATAGCATCATATTTTTTTTTTATCGGGTATAAGATATATTTGATAAAAGAATTGCAAGGAATTAAGAGTATTGTATTGATATGGATCGGGCAGGAACGGGCGACGATTTACAGGAACGGACAGAAACGGGCGACGATTTACAGGAACGGACAGAAACGGGGGAGGATCGGACTTATTTATATATATTTATTGTATATATTTAATTATCTTTTTCGGGTATAAGGTATATTTGATAAAAGA
>NW_018408039.1:39737-167143 GCF_002113885.1 Mizuhopecten yessoensis
AGTTTAACTTAAAAAAGATAATAATGCAAAATACTGTAAAGAAAAAGAGATACTTCGAAAATACGAAATAAAGATAAAATGAACAGATGGGAGACAAATACATAGCCAATAGGCGAACAAGGGACAATGTTATTTACGAAATAAAAACCAACAAAGATGATAATTTAATAACAAGAAATAAAAAGAAGCTTTCTCAAGTACAATGTACATGCTATAAAAGAAAAAAAAAAAAAAAAATAACGCAAACTTATGATGTCATATACCATAACTAACTTTTAAATGTATCCTTTCAATTCGTTCAGGAAATATAAAAAATGTTCTTATATATTTTTTAAATATTCTAATTCCCCAACATATTTTTAAAATATATACCAAACGTTTTTGGGTCATAACACATTTATTTTAAAAGATTGGTTAATGGAGAATACTAGATCGAGCTAAATTGTCGACTTCAAACTGCTATGACTTTTAACTAATACAACCATGCCGATATTTAGAACCGGTATTTTCTCGAATATGATGAGACACTCGTGAGAAAAATACGTACCCGTGAATTCCCAATACTCAACAAGAAGAGAAAAAAATGGCAGATTGCGAAATACTTGCCCAGTTAAATCCTACGGCTTTGAATTCGATAGGTCTACATCCCTAATTTGAAATCCTTTATTTCAAATATTCGCGGAAAACTACATGAAGGAATTTCTTGTTAACATTCAGTCAGTGGCTTCGAAAAAGGCTACGTCATAGGGCGTGGAGAAATTTTCAGGTTTGTTATAACAGTTTCTTAACTAAAATACTTTTGAGTTTTATTATTTAAAGAATATAGCATGACCCTCAAGTTCGACAGTAAACTGTAGCAGGTGAAACAAATTTGGACCGGGACTCGAACCCGGAGCTACCATAAAAATATGGTTACTCCTCCTTGAGATACCTGACTTTTAAATTCTCTAAATACGTAAACTCAATTAAAGATTATTTTCATATCATTAAAGTAGACCTAGTTCTAACCCTTCAGAAATTGAGAACAGTTTACTGCTTAAATTAAGTAAAATCGACTAGCAGCCGGAATCACGGAAGGCTAATCTAGACTGTACAATAAATGTTCTTTGCAGAGTATCACAACAGCAAGAAAGCGTCACCTGTGTGATATTTGGAGAACAATTGTCGGAGATATATGCAGCAAATAATATCATTCTTTGGGTTTAGGTTCCGGAATTCAGGAAATGAAACTTAAACAGACTCAAATTCCCTCATCATTCTCCTCGTTGATGCAACCCGACAATTGGTTGGGCGTTGCCTGTTGGGCGGAGCTTGTCTGCGTCAATCGAGTCACGCACTATTGGTCCTATTTCAAATGTTTGTTTTACGTCCGCTTCAGTACCTAGTAGCTTCGTTATCCAGCAGCCGACTCCATGCTAAAACGAGTGCTACCGCTATTGTAGTCGTATAAACAAGTTAAAATTTTACAAATTTTACAAAAAGAAAACTCGGTACTTGACTCTCATACAGACATCGCATACACCTGTGACGCCCCCCGCCCCTCGCCCGGCTTTTTCCGGTTATGTATGCGTGAGACTGAATCGTGACAATGTCATTTATATATATGTAGAATGCTATCATTCATAAAGATGTTACGTAGGAAAACTGTAAAACAATTTAGCTATTTTTTTTCTCGTCCTAATACGCGCGTTTCTCACCGGCTTATTTCCTAAAAAAAATCCCCAGTAATACCGGCGCCCTCTCCTAAAATAAATACATAACACACGGGTATAACTATGCAGAATGTAGTGACATTATTTCTTTATCGGAAAAATAACATAAAACAGAACAAATCAAAACTATTTTCATCGACGAAATTCATCGTATAAACAACCTCCTATTCTATATAGTATACATATACGTGTAATCACGTACATGCTTCTTATTGTTCAGCCAATAACAATAGTACATTCTGTTGGTTGGAATACATACAGCATACCTACAGAAGACAGACAGGCGGATGGACGAACAGAAGGACACAAAAAATTATTTGTTTTCTTTAATTTAACAATGATAAACATATTAAGCATTGTTGTTGTAAAATTCCTAAAATGCTGAAACATAAGTCACATTTGTGCATTTTAATTTCCATTTCACTAGCGGAGTCATTGGGGAATCATAATCACGGAGATAGCGTTTCTTTAATATCCAGAACCGGAAGGCAACAAAGCGAAAAGACGAAATAACGCCAAAGCGCCAAAGCGAAAAGACGAAATAACGCCAAAGCGCCAAAGCGAAATGACGAAATAACGCCAAAGCGCCAAAGCGAAAAGACGAAAAGACGCCAAAGCGCCAAAGCTAAATAACGAAATAACGCCAAAAGGAGGGAGAAAAGACGCCATTTTATCTCTTCGCTTTGGCGTTATTTTCACTTCGGTTTGGCGTTATTTCGTTATTTCGCTTTGGCGCTTTGGCGTTATTTCGTTATTTAGCTTTGGCGCTTTGGCGTTATTTCGTCTTTTCGCTTTGGCGCTTTGGCGTTATTTCGTTATTTCGTTATTTCGCTTGGCGTTATTTCGCGGGCGACAAAGCGAAAAGACGAAATGTCATATATCAGCCACCATAGTTATCAATAAATTTACCTTACTGATTAATCTATAGCGCACCTTATATTTGTCACTGTGAATTGTATCGCATTTTTTTAACATATGTTCATTAAAGTAAATCACAGTACAGTAAAATGTATAACAGACTTTTCACCCTGTCTTTGTTGCCTTTTATATTATAAAGCGTTTTAGCACTGTTTGCCATTGTAATTGTATAAGACACGTGGACAACAAACATTCGTCATTTTAAATTGTTTAAGGCATATGAACATAGAATTTGATCAGTGTTTATTTTACTGGGTACTTGTACACCAGATTACAGTACATGGTGTTGGACACATGAACACCAAACATTCGTCACTTTTTTGCATAAGCATTTGTACACGAAATATACGTCACTTTTTTGCATAAGACATTTGTACACGAAATATACGTCACTTTTTTGCATAAGACATTTGTACACGAAATATTCGTCGATGTAAATTATGTAAGACACAAGAACACCAAATGTTTGTCACTCAATAGTTTAAGAAAAATGAACACCGATTGTTCACGATTGTAATAATACTAATAATATACAACATTTGATATAGCGCCCTATCTAGCTAACATACGCCACTCTAAAGCGCTTTACAGCTCATAGATATATAATTAATACAATCAGCATATACATTTATCAATACAATGTTTGAGGAATTCGCAGGAGCTGCCTTATCAGGGGCGAACTACTAGTCCTATGCCACCTGGCTAACATCTCCCTATGTGTGTATACATTGCGTGTGTGGTGGAGATGTAATGTGTTCTGTTTGTAGTGGGACCGTGCTTCCAACGGCATCATTTATAGCGCCACCTCACTTGAATGCTACAGCACAAATACCGCAACAACCACCAAAAACCAATTTATACTCCAATTTGGTTGTTGGTGGTTGTGTGGCTGGAGAAAAAAATCACGTCCCTGAATATCCATGCTTACGACGACTTCGGGAATCGAACCACGGCAGCCTGCGTGGAAGGCCGGAGTGTTAACCACTCGACCAATCCGCCATTAAAGTGTAAAGTGTATAACACATTTATTCACCAGATTTGTATCTCCTTTTACTGCATAAGACACTAGTATAATTCACTAGTAGTAGTATTCAAAATATTAGAAACTTTGTACAAGCAACTACTTAATTAACTAAATATTCGTTGCAGTACATTGCAAAGCACTTTAGGCAAACTGTTTGCAACTTAACGTTATACAAGAAGCAAATATGTACACCAGTTGATAACTTTTTTGAATAATTTCATTTTCACAAATACTTAAATACATAAAAAATGTTTTAAAATCCATTAGTAACCTTTACTGGGTACTATTTACAAACTGCATCTAAAGTAAACCAACCACAAGGGTTTTGATATGATGTACTTTAATATAAATATAAATATGAATTTATATATTTTACAATAATTATGAATTAAGTTATTACAACATACTCAATCAGTCTTGTTGGCCAGGATATTAGCGCGCGAGGGTTTTGATGTGGGAGGAAACCGGAATATCCGGAGAAAACCCACGTGGTTGGGCAACTGACCGCATACCCTCCGGCTGCTGAAAGGCGACTGCGTTTTCCACTGGGCCACCCGACCACCCAAATATATTGACATGTTTGCATTTATATATTTTATAAACTACTTATCAACGGATATCTAAAAAGCATTACCAACCGAAAATGTTATCGTCAATCATTTTATTCTGGTAGAAGGATCTATTTTAGAATTAGTTTAAGACAAAAATTTAAGCATATCTGAAGTGTTTTTGATTTATTTATCTTTTTGTTCTAATAATGATCAAGTTCTTTACTAGGCTGGTTTTTGGCGATTGTCGACTCGATAAAACATCCCAACACGTTTTATACATGTAGGTATTGCAGGCCATTCATTTGGAAATTGTTATGTCCTGCTGTCGTGACTGGTATGTGGCGTTGTCTTTTTGATAAATAGCGCCCGCTCCATTATGATGAAAAGAAGATAAAAATTGCAGGGGAAAGGGAAGGGGTGATCGAGGCGGTGGAGGGACTAAAGGTCTCAATATTTCACCTCAATAACTGGCCTCATCTTAGCGCGTAAGCCATCACACTATAGCCACCAAAATGGTCAAGCTCGATGACGCAACATTTTTTGAAACGTTCTCCTCGACGTCACCAAACTCAGCCCCTCATCGCGAGAAAAAAGCAAGATTCATCTTAGTATAAAACTAATTCCGTTGTCTTAACAACCATCGTCTGTGTGCTTGAGGCTAATTAAGGTAATCAGCTCGACGGTGTTGTGTCAAAGTGGAACTTGTGAAGGGCAGTCGCGCGGGCGTAAACGACTTTGTTCCTAATTCGGCGAACAGGAAACAGATTTCTTGCGGTGACCGTGGCTAAAAAACCTGCCCGCAGCTAGGGCAGCCGTATATTAGGTCATCCTGAGGGGCCTTGATGTGGTCTGTCATAACTTGGACGATCATATGTCGACACAGCGTGGTTAAAAAGGGGACTGCCGATCCATTGGATCGTCTGTTAGTGCAACCAAAAGCTGTGTTTCGATAACCTAGGCACCACTATTGGTTTTTACCAAAACTTTGTGAATTTCTAGCTTGTAGGACTACTTTTCAAACCTATGGATGGAGTAAGGAGTCTTACTCTTCCCCGACAACTAGTTTGCTTTACCTATAGATGGAGTAAGGAGTCTTACTCTTCCCCGACAACTAGTTTGCTTTACCTATAGATGGAGTAAGGTGACCTCGTCTTCAACAACCTATTTGCTTTATTATTGATTACTTACTACTTTCAAACCCTGCAGATCGAGTTAAGTGTCGAATTATTCCACAACGACCTGCTTGCTTTATATCAATTACTTTCTACTGTCAAGCCCTGTAGATGGAATAAGATGTGGTACTCATCCACAAAACAAGTTTGCATTATCATTGACAACAAACTACTGTTCAACCCTGTAGATGGAGTTAAGTGATGAATTATTCCACAACGACTTGTTTGCTTTATCATCGATTACTTTCTACCGCTCAACACTGTTACTGGAGTAAGGCGTTAATCATTGTTCACGTTCTACTGCACAACCATGTAGATGAAGTTCTGCGTCCTCGCCTTCCATGAGGGTCAGTTTGCTTTATCACTGGCCACACACCACTGTCTAGCCCCGTAGATGAAGTAAAGCGTTCGAGTTTACAATAAAAAAACAAGTTTGCTTTATCATTAATCATTGGCTGCAATTGATTCCGTAGCCTGTCTAAGAAGTCATAGTCTTCAGCGACACACAACTATGAATTCGCCATTTAATAAATCGTTGTTAACGTCACTTTAATGACTCCATATATATGAAGACTCTTTGTTACTGCAGTGCGTCCCATTAATTCTGCTGTCACTATCTCGATAGGTAACATATTATTTTCACAAAATTTTCTCATCAATCCAGCTGTTTACTTTCAAGCAACTTTTCTCTGGAGAGGAAGGTAGTCTAATTAACAAAGCTTGTCTGCAAATGATTCATAACATAATTAAGAACTCATTTTTCTATTTACTCGGGACTAAACATGGCTTCGAAATCATCAGGAGCAAGTTTCTAAAAGAAGTTGCTCGCTCAGTTTCCCATCCCTTTGAAAATGTTGGATGATTGAATTAACATGTCCTAATGTGTTGAACATGTAGTATATATTGTCTTTGTTTAATGATACTGTAGTATGTTTGGTCTTGTTTATTTACGCCGTGATATAATTGTGGTATCTGTGACACTGTAGGTTCACGCTGGAGAATATCCTCATGTGTTGACGATGTGAGACTTTCTATTTGTCCTTGGGTGTTGAGACTGTGGTGTTTTTTGTCCTTTGTGTTTCCATGCCGAGATGTATTGTATCGTTTGTATTGACGATGTGGTATATTTTGTACCTGTGTTCTCATGCTTGGTTAAATTTCCCGTGTGGTGATACTAGTGTACAATATGACCGTGTGTATTTGAACCTGTGGTATTTTTTGTCCTAATGTGTTGACCCCGGTTGTTTATTTTGTCCCTAAGCGTTGACGATATGGTATCTGTAAGCTTTTCCTTTTGATGCAGTGGAATATTCTATCCCTGCGTTTTCACACTGGGGTATTTATTGGTACTATATGATAACGCTATAGTATACTGTATTCTATTCTTGTGTGCTTACGCCTTTGGATTCTCTTGGCCTTTTTCATTTACAATGTTGTCCTTTTCCCCCTTTGTGGTGACACTGTAGTGTATTCTGTCATGTATTGACGCTATGATATAAATAAATATTTATATATTTATTTAATTTACCTCTCAGATAATGTTTGGACAAAAGCATATTTAAAAGTCAAAACGGAAAGCCATAATGATCTCTCATATAAACTTTCTTTGAGATCCGAGCAGCAGAGAAGGTTACGAAGACGGCTCTAGACTTTTGTCAAATTAGCCTTTGTGCTCAGTCTTTTGTTATCTCTACACCCAAATCCTCTCGCCATGTAACATGTTTTATGGGTTCGGTGGGGATCAATTAAAAGAACATAAAAATATTCGAAATCCGTTTTATCTTGATTCTACCGTCTGGCCCTTGCTGTTTGACTTGTACATTGATTCTAGATTTCGTGGAGGATTATATAGACGATCCGCGATCTCCACGTTTGTCCGCTGCCAAGTATAAAAACATCTAATTCCACTAAGAAAACAAAATGATTTGTTTGGATAGACTCTGTCAACAGAGAATGGGATCCGGTTACTTGACGAAAAGTACAAGCGTTAGCAATGTTAGCTTACACAAAACCGAATTTTGTCTGTTTTAATCTTATTTTTTGTTCTTACTTAATTTAGTTTCTCACTTTTTGAGATTTGATTGTCCCCAATTCCTGTCTTATTTGATTTATTTTTAAAATTTTGTCTCAAGAGCTTAAGAAACTGTTATATATTCTAAATAGAATTAGAACACATTCCGTTGAATGAAGCATGCTTCACGTGATTATCTCCCGGTGTTACCGTTTTACATTTCTAATATCTGGCTGTAACATCATAGCTGGAGTCTATGCTGGCACTGGTAACATGAACTATTTCTTTTAATTAGCTTATTTGTTGTATGAGTTGTAAATAACGGGTTCCATTGGCACTTTGCTTCTCTTGTTGTATTTCTTTATACTTCCTGGAACACTTTAAAACATTTTTTTTTCCATATATATATACAGTCAGACCTCGATATAATGCCCCTCATCTTAGTTGCCACTTCGCTTACCACCAACAAACTGAAAGTCCATTTTATTTCCTTCTTTTTTAAGAGTTCTTTTAATAATTTTCCCCAATTTATCGCGAAACTTTTTCATAAAGCCAACATTGCCCTGGTTAAATTGTGGCAGTATAACGAGTTTTTACCATTTTTTGTTTACTTTTGAAAGTGATACTACCGTCAATTCTATATGGATGTGAGCACTGGGTTCAAATCGGTAATACCGACCTCACGAAACTTAGTCGCTTTCAATATTACGCTGCTAAGGTCATTCTTGGAGCTGATCGTCGTGCCAGGTCAGATATTGTTGAGCCTATACTTGGTTTGATTAGAATTTCTGCAGCTATTGATAAGAGGAAGCTAATATTCCTGGGAAAGCTTGTTCTGATTGAGCAGTCTCTCTTAACGAAGCAGACCTATATTCATTCCTTCATTTGCAAACGGAAAATGTTAGTGAAAGAGGGTTTGTTCCGGATATTGTGCAGATAATCTACAAATATAACCTGTCGTCTTACATGGATGCATACTTTCGTAACTACACGTTCCACTCTAAGCTTCAGTGGAAGGGAATAGTGAGAAATTCCATAATGGCTACAGAAAAGCTGACTATAAAAGATCGACTAAGAAACAACCGTGATTTTAATATATTTAGGAACTGTCACTTTCCTACAACCCGTACGTACATTATGTTGCGCGCGGCAAAACCTAACAGAGACATAGAAGCAATTTACTCATTGTGCAGATTATTGGCAAAGCCTTCGTCACCTGACCAGAACTTTTGCTCCAAGTGTTTCCAACATTTCTGTGACGTCATATCCCACTATTGCTGAACCCGCGAGTACACCAGTGAACTCCGGGCTCATTTCCCTCAGACGACCATGTTTAAGTTTGGATTGAATGTGTTCAATTCCATTGATCAACATGACAATGCTACCTTTGTTCACAATTTATAAGGTGCAAAAACAGGTCCCCAAACAACACATAAACTGTTTCTGATGCATGCAGCATACTTTGTCGTGCGCGCTTTGCGAACTAATGAGAATGGAACGATTTAAGATACCATGACTTAGACTTTTACTCGCGTTCGCGAGGACACAGTTCTTTAGTTGCGCCCTACCGCGGCATTTTCTGTCCTTTTTGTAATTTTTGTATTTTTTTTTCTCTTGTTCTCCTTTTCGGAGGAAACAAAGTTTGATGATGATGAAATAAGAGAGGTTGCCATATGTTGCAGTAGATACTTACTTTGTTTAACTTTAGATCTGTGTCCACTAATATAATGTTTAGATATGTGTTGTTTTCATCTTACAATTAAGTATACCTAGTATAAATATTCTTTATATGTATGCGTGATCCAGTGCAATCGAACAAAAGAAAACGCGGAGGTGTAAATTGTGAAAAACAGGTTTCACATTTCATTCATTCTCAGACAAATGTGAAGCATTATTTTGCGAAGTAGAATGAACCAACAAACTTAAACAGATCACTGAAGTCTGTTTAGTAACCTACTGATAAGGTTGATATATACAAGATTATGATAAAATTATTAAAATATTTAAAATCATATCCAGTAAAAGCCAAGTAAGGAAGCACGTATTAAACGCCAATAAGTCGATGGAGAAAGCACGAACAAAATAAACAGATTTGCACCGTATGGCCATTTAAGCCATTTAGCACAAAGAAGTGGTAAAATAATGTACTAACAACCACAAGGACATTTTGTCACGATTCAAAGGTTAGGGAAATCATAAATTGTTTTTGTCTGCATGATCTATGGAAGGAAAGCCCACACGTCCTTTTATTCTGAAAAGTCACTTTTGCGTCTTCACCTTTTGAAGCGTACCGTGTGTCGCGTCATCACCTTTTGAAGCGTACCGTGTGTCGCGTCATCACTTTTTGTAGCGTACCTTGTGTCGCGTCATCAATTTTGACACTTTTCATGTGCCGTTGATGATGGCGCAGATTAACGACAGGGAATGTTCGAGAAACGTCATACTGTTTTATATGAACGAATAAATCTCGAAGCTATGTTTTTAAAACTAAGGATTCTGTTTTCATATCACATAATCAAAGATGCTATTTATCTCAGCTAGAAAAAGGGTATACTGACGACTTTAAAACTCTTTTACCGATGGATGAAGTATCCAAGTAAATATATATTTGTAGTAATTTATTGGTCTAATTTGTATTTTTTAGAACATAACCTTTTCTGTTATTACTAAGACGTCCGATATTATGTCAATTTTGTGAATGAGTGTACATTTTATTATATGTTATTATTTTGTCATAACTTGATCTGTAATCAATAAAATGTCTGTAATGTCCATATGCTAAATGTCTGTTCTCATATGGTGTTTTTTTCATATCATAGATATCATGAACGTTAAAGCATCGTTATGACATTACAGTAGTGTAGTTATTATTGTAATGAACAATTTGTAACTCCTTCCTTCGGTTAGGAAGTTTAGGAAAAAGGATATTTATAAAACTGTTAAGTTGTATTAACCTTGTCGGAAACACTAAATCTTGTCATCCTATTCAAAAATAGACAAATTAATCCATTTCTTCCAAATAATTGATGCTTTTATGACAAGGATCCATATATTGTATTTAACGAGAATACATTATTATGATTATTATTTATGATAACATCGACAATGTCACGTATAAATAACAAAAACATATTGATACTGCCCGCGTCAAAGCGTCTAACAATGTTGTTTTCCTTTTCACGTTTTCTTGTTAGTGATGCAGAAAACTGGGTAAAAATGTTCTCTATAGCCATTATAAAACATTTTAAATTACGGTAGAATTTTTAAAAGTATTATTTTTTTGGATTTTTTTTTAATATATGAGATTATGATTTTTTTATAATATAAATAGATATTTTTTTTAGCGAGTTTAGTAGCTTTAACCATTTATCAACGGAAAAAAATAAAGTATATGTGCTGCAGCGTCAACACAAATTGTACAAAATAGGTATAAAAGTCGATACAAACAACAGAAACCGCGGAAACGACAGAATAGGCGAAAAAAGACATCACGAACTCTTTGGTGTATGAGTTAGTGTGACAATAAATATTTTATTGTAGGTTGTAAGCTTCTGGTATTATCTGTTTGTGCAGCCTGGGAATTGCGCAATACATATGTGATGTTTTTTTTTTAACTTCCCCTTGTGCATTTCGGGAATTACATATACATATACATATGTATATAAAAATTTTACTCAGTTCGTTAAATCTTGTTAGTATCAGTATCATCTGAGAGAAATATTGCCGGAAAGGGGGCCTTATGGTGATGAGGTTAAGACTAGCTGTTAATTTACACAATTTGAAGAGAAGCATTTTATACCGCTGCTGTGAAATTTCTCCGCTGACGGATGAGGCAGTTTAAGCTTTAGCCAATGGGAACATGCACAACGAGCGTAGAACTGAAAACAATTTACACTGCATAGAGCGCAGAAACAACAAGTCAGGGTGTTTAGTAAAAACCGCCCAGGACAAATTTGTGAAGGAGATGAAACTCCTGAAATCGTATTAAAAGCGGCACTTTATACACTAGCCCTCTAGTCAGAGACTAGTATATTTCAGGAAGGACTATTGGTAATCGGTCCTTTGGTAGTGAGTCAGTTTAATATTAACCAGTCTATTGCATTATTTCAAAATTATGTTATAGCAATATAACTTAATAAAAAGATTATGAAAAAATTTATTGTTTTGAACAACTTCTTAAAATACAGATTGATTGATCAGTGGTTGTCATGATTTTTACAAATCTTTGACATCAACATATTTTTATGACTAGTTATTGTATGTCCCCTGTAGTCAAATTTGTATTTGCTCTCTGGAAAATAATTATGGCAAATATGATGTGCAACATTTTGGTAAAAATTAAATGACTAAAAAAAATAGACAAGTTTTTTAAAACCTTATATTTACGATTTTTTCAACAGATGTCAGTGGACATTTAAACATTCAGTCGATACCACTTAAAACAAAGGTTGATTAATTCTGATGTGGAATGTTTGCAAAAAACATTTATTCTGGTTAACTGTTCTTTACACGTAATTTAAATCTATTCTCAAAACTCCTACACATGGTTGTCTACTATTCCACTCCAACGGGAGAACATGACATGACACAGTTCTATACTAACCTAACAGTGTCTCTTTATAGTCGATGTCCCGGAAATGCAACCTGCAGACAACATCTTCGGGACTGGGTTTCCATAACTTTCTGCCTTTCTCCTCCATCCTCTTTACAGCGACACGCCATTTCATACAAAGCGATTCGTTTTTCGGAAATCGATGCCCCCCTGACCCACTACATAAAGGAACACAACAATATTGTGGCATTCTGTTTTCTTAGTTTGTTGACGATCGTCAAGGAATGTATAGCGAGCGCTCCTCCACACAGGAGAGTTACAACCTATAGTACACGCGCGCCCTCTGTTGGGATAAAATGTGACGGCGGAAACCATTCGTTAATTCAACAATTCATTAAAATCTTCAAAACAATTTGAACCCATCATTCAGAAAAAAACGTTGATCAATATATCCTCAGACGTTACTAGAAACTAGAAAGCGGAATACTGATAAGTCAATACGAAACCTGATTTTCAAGAAAGACTACTTGAATGTCGCCAATGGATAGCAGCTCAGCTGCGGAATCAAGCGTGTGATATATGTACACTATATTTAATCATTCGCGATAATAACGGTCGCATATTGTGGCGAAGCGTTCATGACACTCACATTTTCATTTGGTTTTATCTTATCTTTTCAATAATGTCCTTTTTTTATGATCACTATGGACCGTCCGTATCAATCGTTAAAGAGGAAAGAATGAAAACAAACCTTAAATAGTTCAGTCTGATAAAATAGTGATGTTATGTCGATACACATTGAAAAATCCCGAAAGGTTTATGTAAATCAAAAACTACTTAGTGAAGCACACTATTTAATATTATTTATATGAAAATGTCGTTAAACGTGCGACACTCGTGTGAACAAATTAGGAACCAATTGAAACCCCCCCNCCCCCCCCCGTTAAAAAAGGGTTAAAATGTTTAATAGCATTTACCATTGATGTACATCTTACAATTGGAGCTTCAAATCAATGCAAACAAACAACAAAATGAGACGAGGATACCTCAAAGCAAGATGAAAGACATCATGCTCTCTGTGGTGAAATAAATATGCAAGACCACACACTTGTGTTTTTCTAACGAGCGCACTCGTGAATATATTCGCCCGCGCAATAAACGCGTGCTTTCTGATTCGTTAGAAAAAACACAAGTGTGTGGTCTTGCTTTTATCACATACCTTCCGTATTTGGTAGAGATCGATACAAAAGATTTATAAACTTTTATATTTTTTGCAAATACCGGGAACTTTTCAATTGGCCATGATAAGGGGATTACCATAACAAGTAATTCCGGCTAGTAGGTAAATACAACATTCCGTATTGCACATGTGCAATCCAGAGCGTTGTATTACATGGTCTGAAAATTGCTTGTATTACTATAACAAGATTCTGTGAGGTAAGCATTTTGTTATCATCCGCTTGTATATTGTGGGAACTGCGTAATACACAAGTAATCATGTATGTTGCATTTGTGGCCTTGTGAAAAGCAATTATTGTCGGTAACGTCCACTAGTGCATTATCTAGGGGGTATTGCGTAACACTCATATGCTCCTTTTTAAATTGTTTAATCTAGATATTGTCGGTGCAATCTGAGTTACCTACGGAACGGGGACCCTTTGACGATGAGGTAAATGGCACATTGTATAAAGCTAACTTCTAATTTAAACCAGTGTGGATAGAAAAAAATGACATCGCAGCTGTGAAATGGCTCGGCTTACGGAAGGCGAAGCATACTAGGTTATTTAAGCTTTATGCATTAGAAAATTACATAGCAGAAAAAAATTACACTGCATGCTAGTACAATGAAGTAGGGAAGCATGGCTTTGTATTACATGCAATCAAACATAACGTCACGTGTTCATTACTTTACGGGTTTGATTCCCAATAATTCAATGGGCAAGGGTAAGAAATTGGGTTTCCTAGTTAGATAAGTCATTTGCTCTAAAGGTCGATGAGTATAATGCTTCCCTACGGTGAAAGACTGAAAAGGTCAGATGTCAACGCTGACACACGAACTGTAATGAGAGCCTGGATGGCTTGGATGTACGGTTGTCCCCAGCTGTCTCGAATGTACGATTGTCGATGGATGTCTCGTATGTACGGTAGTCCCCGGATGTCTCGTATGTACGATTGTCCCCAGCTGTCTCGAATGTACGATTGTACCCGGATATCTCGTATGTACGGTTGTCTCCGGATATCTCGTATGTACAGTTATCCCCGGATATCTCGTATGTACATTTTACGGTTGTCCCCGGATTTCTCAGATATACGATTGTACCCGGATGCCTCTTATGTACGGTTGTCTCCGGATATATCGTATGTACGGTTATCCCCAGCTGTCTCAAATGTGCGATTGTCGACGGATGTCTCGTATGTACGGTTGTCTCCGTATATGGCGTATGCATGGTTGTCCCAGGATATCTCGTATGTACGGTTGTCCCCGGATATCTCGTATGTACGGTTATCCCTGGATGGCTTGGATGTACGGTTGTCCCCAGCTGTCTCGAATGTACGATTGTCGACGGATGTCTCGTATGTACGGTAGTCCCCGGATGTCTCGTATGCACGGTTGTCACCGGATTTCTCGGATGTACGATTATACCCGGATATCTCGTATGTACGGTTGTCTCCGGATATCTCGTATGTACAGTTGTCCCCGGATATCTCGTATGTACATTTTACGGTTGTCCCCGGATTTCTCGGATATACGATTGTACCCGGATGTCTCGTATGTACGGTTGTCTACGGATATATTGTATGTACGATTGTCGCCGGATGTCTTGTATGTACGGTTGTCCCCGGATGTCTCGAATGTACGGTTGTCCCCGGATTTTTCGGATGTACGGTTGTCGCCGGATGTCTCTGATGTTCCTTCGTCCACGGCTGTTCCCAGATGTCTTGGCTGTATTGTTTTCCCCGAACGTCTCAGATATTTAGGATTGCTCACAGTGCTCTTCTGCATATCGATTGTTTACATAAAAAAACAATCCTTAGTATGCAGTTTCCTTAAGGTTTTGTTTTGTTTGTTTGTGCTTTATGTCCTTTTTACAGCTATCACCACTTCAGGACGTGAAAGGTTTTGGTGATTGATGAAAGCCGGAGTTCCCAGACAAAAACCACCGACCTACGGCCAGTACCTGACAACTGCCCGACGTAGGGCTCGAACCCGCGGCCCCTTAAGGTGTACGATGAAATGTATTATGCTTGATATTACAACACAGTTCGCCGTACAGCGGTACACCGTCGGTAAAAGAAAGTAGATAGGAAAGAAAGAGAGAAAGAAAGCCGGAAGGTTATGGAGGAAATGAAAAAGAAGTGAAGCGATAGGGGCAGAAGGTCAAGTTTGGTTTCTCAAATATACTTTAAGTAGAAGACACTGAAGGAAACCTCAAATTCTGAAGGGGCCCCCACATCAGAGTTGTTTTAAGACACATATGCAGTGATATACAGTAGGTCAATATGGTTTCTTCTATGTCCCTTTAACAGAAGACAACCAAACCGATTCTGGAGGGCCCGAACATTAGTCGCCTCTTATGCTCATGCTGTGGTATACAACAGGCCTATTCTTTCCCCGAACCTGCACATTTTTTTACAACGTCAAGAGATGTACCTACTAAAATGAAAAAAAGACATCATATGATTGAAAATTAGTGGCTCAAAGAAAAGGGTTAAAAGTCATTGTAGACATAGCACTTTTTGTGGTACACCTGCTATAAAGTGCTATTTATAACGATTATAAAGAATCAACATAATACGTCATATACGTTTAGTTTGGTTTGTTTGTGTTTTACGTCCTATTAACAGCTATGGTCATTTAAGGACGTGCCAGGTTTTGATGGTGGAAGAAAGCCTGAGTTCCGGAGCCGGAGAAAAGCCTCCGACCTACGACCAGTACCTAGAGACTACCCCACAAAGGCCCTAGAGGTGGAAGGCTTGTGGAAGCAGAATATCAGACGCCTTAACCACTTGGCCACCGCGGCCCCCGTCCTATAGGTAAAAAAAATGTTTACAGAGCAAGGTACATGTTCATACAGCTCTTGAAAATACTGGTATTGCAAATGAAGATATGATATCATGCATTAAATGTTTGTAATTATAAACATTGAAAGCAAAACATGACTTGTAATTTCTCTTTGCTAATCCGCAAATATTTGTAATATACACACACATTTTCATTCTTCTTTTTATATTGAAAAAATACATATTTAAAAAATTGGACTTAATTTGCCAAAGAAGGAATAAATGTAAATACCACTTGATTCAGGTTTTGAGGAAACACACACTTATTGTTGGTTTTCCTATTCATTGATCATGGTTTTAGAATAAGTTCTTTTCTATAGTGTTACACGTGTCTGATCTATACATACTTTAAAGTAGATAAGATTTAGAATTACATTTGGATAAACTTAATTAAGAAATGCATGTAGCTAAGAACTAAGACTTGTTCAAACTATTTTAAGAAGAAGAGTTCTTTAGATCACCAATTACAGAAACATAGTTAAAATAGAAAGGAAAGTACCTTAGGACTACTAACATCGCAGTTAAGGCATTTCATCGCTTTTTCTTGTTGGTTCAATACCGGAAGTGACGACATGTACTATTTACCGTTCTATTAATAAACACGGGAGCTGTAATAACCAAACCAACGCGCGGAAAGAGGGTTCATATTCATTCTTTGTTCAAAATAAAACAAATATTTGGAAATCATCAAGTGGCAAATAAGATATTGAGGTATTGGAAATGGGTATCGATTTGGGTACACTGACGTAACCTTCGCAGCCGCAACTCAGAAGAAAAGGGAAGAACAGCTTAGGAATAAACTTACAGAGACCAAATTTAGAAAAAGAGTAAACATGAATGAATATCTCCATTTGGCAACAAAAGCGCATTAATCAATTCATAACATACAAACAATACGAGAACTATGTTTTCTTTAATAATAATAATACTAATTCGAGGTTCTTATATACCGCTTTATCACGAACAAGTTCGTAGGTCGTCTCAAAGCGGTTCACATATTAGTATCCGTTTGCAACCAACCAATATATTTCTCAACTCCCAGGGGAGTACACAGCCGGTACTGCCATTTTGGCGCTCATAGCTGGCATTCAACAATTCTAGCACTGCTAACCACGTACTCATTTACAGCTGAGTAGACTGGAACAAGCGGCGTAAAGTATTTTGTTCAAAGATACAACACAGTGCTGTGTCGTGACTCGAACCCACAACCCTTCTGTCATGAGCTCGGCGCCCTACCACTAAACTACCGTGTCTCTTTAATGGATATTAATCTTCAGTTTTCCTTTCATTTCTAAAGGTGTACTTCAAACATAAATGGTAAATGATTCACAGCTTCAGACAAAACAAAATCTGTGAAAATGCTCGTATTTGAACGTCACATAGAATTATTCTAATCTTGCACAAGATGCAGTAAAAGCAAACGAAGATTGATATAAAGGCGTAATATACCCAAGCTAACTGGGCTTTGCTATGAATGCCAATGTACTGATGTCCAATGACTTGTTTGATAATGTATTTGAAATATAACCAAAATATGTGCGTGCATTATTGTCGAATACATTACTCGGGGTTTTTCATTATTTTGAAAAAAAAAGAAAAAAATGACCAAATGCTGCTGGTATCCTGATAAGTTTATGGTTTTTACCCCCAACAAATCTTATCCCTTTATAGTTATACATTCCAACATGATTTACATTAAGATTAATGTTCATACCGGTATAAACGCAAATCAGTTACACAAACATTCCAAAAAGATTCTTGGAACAGCCTAACGTCACCAAAGTGTTTGTTTCTAACACTTGTCTCATGTTATAGGAGGTGGGAGGAGAGGCTTTAAAATGATCCAGTTGCGTTTCCTAGCCGAAATGTATAGAAACTTGCAGTATGAATATAAACATATGATACCAATAACTTTTCATCACATGGAAATATAATTGAATGTGCTTCTCTGCTTTCTTCGGTGCCATTAGGCAGCGAGACCTAGATAATGCAATCATTTAATTGTGACTGTTGTTTGGCTCGCGTAAGCATTTAAAGACACGGTAGTCAAGTGGTAGGACGCCGTGCTCGTGACCGAAGGGTCACGTTGCGGCACTGTGTTGTATCCTTGAACAAAATGCTTAACCCCGCTTGTTCCAGTATACTTAGCTGTAAATGAGTAGTACGTGTTGGACAGTGCTAGAATTGTTAAATGATAGCTGTGAGCGCCGAAATGGCAGCACCGGCTGTATGCTTCCCAGGGAGTTGAGAAAGATATTGTCAGGTTGCAAAAGCCCTTTAACCATGGATACTTATTTGTGAACCGCTTTGAGACGACCTACGAACTAGGTTGTGATAAAGTGTTCATATATATCAACATGCACTAGTTTCAGTGTCTCTATTAAAGCTTATTCGTCAAAGATCAGTCACACATGTATTACTTGTTTATATCACAATACGAGGGAGGCTTTTAGAAGAGCGTTACACGGACAGGGCTTGTTGGATATCAACCAATGGAAAGTGGTGTTACATCGCCGTCTTGGTACAAACACAAGGAGAAACAGAAAAAAGTTTCATCAAGGTTCACGTTGCCATTTCGTTTGTTTGTCGCCTCTTTTGGATATATGGTGACGATACGATCCTGTCAATCCAAAATCAATTGATTCCATTCAAAGACGCGAGGAATTTCTCAAAGCTAATCCTCAATGCAGCTTAATTAATTTAAAAGACTTTAGTTTGTTATAGATTAAAACGTTTGCAACTATTACGATTGATTACAATTGGCTGGAAGAGGCAGAAGCTGCAACAACAAAACTGTCACCAGAATTAATTGAACGTTCCAGGAAATGCGTTAATGCTTACTTGACAAATGGAGAAATGGCACAAAAACGAAAAGATAAATGAACAGTTTTCCTTCAGTGTTCCCTATAGAACCACTAAACACTCATATGGGCCTTGACTGATATCACAAATTGAAACAAATTAAAGAGAAATGTTTTCTCCTAGCCACTGTTATGGTAGAGCTAAGCATGTATTTGAAGATTTCTCCATCATGTGCTGTTAGAGTTTCACTTAATTGCAACGATCGTATTTAACTTTCGGTATGTCCTTTTACTCCCCGTGGGCTCTGAAGAAAAACAGGCCTCACGAAATGATTACATACGGCGAGCTTACTTGATCTATATTTTCTCCCTTTTATTCTACTTCTTACTTTAAGGGGCTTGTAGTTTTTAATTTTAACTGTTTTGATTATTTCATATTAGGCATTTCATGTCATTAATTTTATTACTTAATCAAATCCCTTGTTCACCAGTTATGCAAATTGCACTGGGTACACTTTTTTCGAATGTCAATCTCTTATGCAAGCAAACTGAATGCTACGAGTTGACAAATTCTGTTTTGCCTTATGCCCTATCGCCGTCATTATAGCATGTCAATCTCCCATGCGAAGCAAACTGAGTCCTTCGAATTGAAAAAAAATCTTATGTCTAATGCCCTATCACCGTCATTATAGCATGTCAATCACCTATGCGAAGCAAACTGAGTCCTACGAATTGAAAAAAATATCTTATGTCTTATGCCCTATCACCGTCATTATAGCATGTCAATCACCTATGCGAAGCAAACTGAGTCCTACGAATTGAAAAAAATATCTTATGTCTTATGCCCTATCACCGGCATTATAGCATGTCAATCTCCCATGTGAAGCAAACTGAATCCTACGAATTGAAAAAAATATCTTATGTCTTATGCCCTATCACCGGCATTATAGCATGTCAATCTCCTATGTGAAGCAAACTGAATCCTACGAATTGAAAAAATATCTTATGTCTTATGCCCTATCACCGTCATTATGGCATGTCAATCACCTATGCGAAGCAAACTGAGTCCTACGAATTGAAAAAAAGAATCTTATGTCTTATGCCCTATCACCGTCATTATAGCATGTCAATCTCCTATGCGAAGCAAACTGAGTCCAACGAATTGAAAAAAATTATCTTATGTCTAATGCCCTATCACCGTCATTATAGCATGTCAATCTCCCATGCGAAGCAAACTGAGTCCTACGAATTGAAAAAAGTATCTTATGCCTTATGCCCTATCACCGGCATTATAGCATGTCAATCTCCTTTGCGACCCAACTGAATGCTACGAATTGACAAATTATCTTATGCCTTATGCCCTATCACCGGCATTAAATCATGTCAATCTCTTATGCAAGCAAACTGAATGCTACGAATTGACAAATTATCTTATGCTTTATGCCCTTTCACCGTCATTATAGCATGTCAATCTCCTATGCGAAGCAAACTGAGTCCTACGAATTGACAAATTAGATTATGCCTTATTGTCCTATCGTTGATTACGTGGCCATTTTGATAGCTAATATTCAAAGTTCATTTATAAGTTCTGATTTCTAATTTGGGACCTTGAATATAACTTATCAGGGGGTTTAAAGTAAGGGCGACTATACCATCTTTCAGGGGGTTTATTGAACCTTGAGTTCTCATTTTCATTCTTTATTTTTAAAGATATTGCTGCCATTTTCCCTTAGCATTAGTACTTAATTCAATAAATTTCCATAAAGTAAACGATGTGCTTGGAAAAGTGACAGTCCTCTATCCATAACACCCATAGCAATCAGGGCAGATCCATACAAAACTATTTCTGGAGACAATTGATAAGGCACTGTCACTGCATTACTAGGATGTATTAGCATTAAAATGGATAACGTAGCATTTTAACAGTATACAATTGTTTCATCATTGAAACAATTATTTTATTACCAAATAAATATTAGTATCAATGCTGCATTCAATGATGTCATTGCTTCAACACTGAGTCGCGGTCACCGAAACGCTTGAACAGGTCTCTCGAGGGGGTATTTCTGCGCATCGAATTCGCGCCGGGTAACAGTTCGCTCAGACCGCGAAAACAGTATACAATTATTTCATGGCTATTTGGGGAACAGTCAAAATTGATACCTGACTCGCTATATAAATGCATATTAATCAATTTCGACTGTTTCCCAGACAATTCACCAAACGAACTATAGCTAATGTGTGCTACCGTAAAACTGTTGACTGGTCACGTGAAACTGTTGACGTGCACCTGTTGACTGGTCACATGTTAGGTAATCGAACGCACCTATAATTACAAGCACCCCGATGATCAAGCGTTTTTGGTACTGGATTGTTGACGGTCGTCTGTCGGTAGACCTAAACATCACATTCGACATAGAACTTTTTGGTTTTTCATTGTTAAGTAACAAAACAGTTGTTTCATGCCTTATCAGTCAACAGGCACAACCATTTTCCCTCGGAGTTGGGACCCACCAAATGAACTGTTTCCCTCGGCCTGAGGCCTCGGGAAACAGTTCATCTGGAGGGTCCCAACTCCTCGGGAAATTAGTTTTGACTGTTGACTGATAAGGCATGAAACAACTATATACTATCCTCCCGAGGTAGGGGGAAGCCCTGGCAAACAGTTCCACATGGCTTCCCCTAACCGAGGGATGGTAGTTTAGACAGTTTCCCTAATAGCATTGAAACAATTGTTTTATTACTAAATAGATATTTTAGTATCAATGCTGAGGTCAAATACACACTTGAACGGGTCTATCAAGGGGAGATTTCTGCGCATCGAATTCGCGCCGGGTAACAGTTCGCTCTGACCGGGAAAACAGTATACAGTTGTTTCATGCCATATCAGTCAACAGTCAAAACTCTTTTCCCGAGAAGTTGGAACCCACCAAATGAACTGTTTCCCGAGGCCTGCGGCCTCGGGAAACAGTTCATTTGGTGGGTTCCAACTCCGAGGGAAAATGTTTTGACTGTTGACTGATAAGGCATGAAACAACTGTTTTGTTACTTAACAATGAAAAACCAAAAAGTTCTATGTCGAATGTGATGTTTAGGTCTACCGACAGACGACCATCAACAATCCAGTCAACAGTTTCACGTGACCAGTCAACAGTTTCACGTGACCAGTCAACAGTTTTACGGTAGCACACATTAGCTATAGTTCGTTTGGTGAATTGTCTGGGAAACACTCGAAATTGATTAATATGCATTTATATAGCGAGTCAGGTAACAATTTTAACTATTTCATCCCTACAGCCGAAATTGCACAAAAAGCCAGAAACAGTAAAAAAATGACTTATTCTAATTTATATAGACTATTGGGTAATAATTTTGACTGTTTCACAACATTTTGCGAACTTTAAATTATTTTCTTCCGGTACAGTTATATTTTGAAAACAAAGTTGATGTTTGTTTTTTTTATTTGTCATCCTGACAAGAAATTATTACCTATAGGCTGATAGTGTTGGCTAAAATCAAGACATATTTTGAATTCCCGATTTAGTAAAACCTCACCACAAGTATGGAAAATAATTATGCAGTCGAATTATTTAGTCTAAACGACATATTATAGGACAATACAGTCACTATAAAGATTTCTATCTCACTGGACTATAGTTTTTTTTATATGAAGAGTAATCTCCCTTTAATTTCGTTTCGGATATAACTGTAGCACAGTTGACCCGAGGACTTTGTTGAACAGTTTGCAATGCGTGGATACATTTATGGCATTGAATCCTGAATTCCTTAGTGTTTGAGCAACAGCAAGTATATATGCTGTATAAAATTATTTCATTTGTACAAATCCAAAAATCAACACAAAATGTTGAGATGCCAAGATCCATATGGTTATTTGAAGCGTACATTTCTGCGAAGCGCAAGCCGTGATCCATATTGGGCATTGCCAATTAGGGAAAAAAATAACACAAAAAACCACAAAAAACCCCAACTGGAATTGTCATATGGCGACGTCAGATTATTCTATTCATATCTCATGCAAGCAGCGGGTCCTAATTTCATTTTCAAAAGCACACCGTATGAGCCTTTCTTTGATAAAACCAAATATAACTGTAATCCATACACTGTTGTTTTTAATGAGTGAATTCAATGCTGGTTTCCTGACCCTTTTCGGTACCACCAGCTGATCTTAGCTTTTAACTGAGAATTTTTGTTTAGCTGTGCTCTTTGCTGGAAGTATATGTACACGTACAGTCGCCATTCCATCAACAGACATCCAGTCGATGTGCTGGCTGTCCGAATTATTCTACGATAAATTTCATACAAATTGTAAGAAGATAAATTGAAAGATCGCATTTGCTAGTAAATGTTCAGAAATGTATTTTACCAGAATATAAAGCATCGCCAAGTTCGATTAGTGTGAATCATTACAAGATTTATAGGTTAAGCATAACAGTATTAAATACGTCTGATCCAGGTAATTCTGCTTGCAAGTCGTCTGGTGCTGGTTAAAGATCTCTGTCTCGCTGCAAGCGAAACGCTGGATACTTCCATTTTGTTATTCATGCAGACAGCAACAACCTTCCCTTACTTTCGTTCTGACATATTTAATATATATGTAAATGTTGTCTCGTTCAACCAGACTCTTGTTGCCTGCACAAGCTACGACTTGAATTAAAAGTGATCAAGCGTCTGGTTAAACGAGACTTATTTAAATGTAGCGGGTCAGGTAGCTTCCGTTTATCAGGTAGATCAGTCGATAGGAGATACTGTTTCGGGTTCAGAGGTCCAGGGCAATGCTGTTCTGCTGTGTTCGTTTTTTAATTTTTTATTTGAATCCTTTAAAAACACACATTAGGCTCACTGACAATGGATTTCGGTAATCGTCGTTATGGTTCGGTTTGATTTGGTTTGTTTGTGTTTTACGTCCTATTAACAACTGTGGTCATTTAAGGACGTGCCAAGTTTTCAGTGGTGGAGGAAAGCCGGAGTTCCTGGACAGAAACCACCGACCTTCAACCAGTACATTGCGACTGTCCCACGTAGGCCTCGAACCCGCGACCCAGTGGTGGAGGGCTAGGGGTAGCAGAATGACTCTTTAACCACTTGGCTATCACAGCCCTCTGTCGTTGTGGGCAGGGTCAGATAGGCAACGGTGTACATTTAAAGTGAAGTGATTCTGAAATGGAGTTAAAGCAGAGTCAGTTTTAACGACATATTCACTTTTAATGCATTCCGTTATAATTAGTGACCACACAGGTGTATGGCTTTATACAATTATATTTTATGTATTCCTCGAATTGTATTGTTCGTCCTGGAGCCCCTGCAGACTGCATATCAGGTACACTAAATGAATACCATTGCCTTTTGATTGCGAATACCTTCAATTGGTTTAAATCCGGATTGTTTTCTACCAGACATTCAGATAATGAACTATTCTAACCTTTGAATTGGAATGGTTCAATTTATCATGAGGGTTGAATGAGTAAAGGACATTTTCAATATGCTTTCAACAATTTGTTATCAATAAAAGTCTTCCTTACATTCGAAGTATACTTCAGGGCGACTATGTTGTCACGAATGGTACGGAAAACAATCAATCTTTGCTTACATGCTGTATGTATTTTTCTATGTGTGTGCTGGGTAAATAAAACCGAAGCTTTACGAACATGTTGAGATTTCATGGTACATACACTGCAAACACAAAGATTGATATTTAACTACATTCTGTATATATATGAGCATGCTGGGTATATTAAGTCTAAGTTTTACGAACATGTTGAAATTCAGGTTCCCTACTTCTGTGTATTAAAATTTCTATTTTGTCACCAATCAAACTATGAACTGTAATTTAACCGACAACTGTAAATTCAAACTGTTTAAGTCGTTGTATGACGACTTACTCCGAATTAGGCTCCTAAAAATCTCTATGAATGATCCCAATCTCTCTGCAGGAAAAACACTAGAAAATGCAACTGTAGTGTTACGTACACACAGTAATCTCCCATAACTTTCGTGTTGGTTATAACTGTATCGAGACGCAGCAAGGATACCTCCGACATTAGGACTTAACTAACGAAGCAGTATATTGGTCTGAAGCTTCAGTCATGCCAGGGTAAATTGTAATGAACTATTACATTTCTTTCTTTTTTTTTTTTTTTTTTTTTGCAGTCGTACGAGAAACACTTGAAAAGCTTGAGAAACTGAATTTTTCAAGAAAATAATTTCCAAAATTTCTCTCTTATTAACAGCAATCCAATATATGTAATCTTTCAAATATTTATTGAATTTAGATTTGAGGTGTTTCTTGAAGTGTGAAATGCAACGTTGATTATCTGAGACGTTAGACAAAGGAAAATGTGACGATTGGTAAAACATTAAGAAATAGCCTTGAAATAATTGACGACAATTTACCAATGCCAGCCAAATAAATCTCTTATACGTTAATTTGTACCGACGGGAGGACGAGACATTATTCAATTTGAGCGTCCAGTTTGATTTATAGTAAACAGATAATCAGATTGGCTCTTTCCAAGGCTGTGTCCTTTAAGCAGAGTTTGACTGTGGGAATAAAGGCGCCCGTAGCATTCGTGTGTTGCGCCTTATTGAAGCATATTATTTGATTTCGTGAAATAAACGCAATGGAATTGAAAGCAATGCTTTTGGAATTGCATTATTTTCTATCAGTAATTTAGCAGTCGGTAATATTGCGTGTAACTTAACCATGATTGCAGAAGAGACGAATATTGTTTTCCAGACACGCATGGTTAGATATGTATACGTCAAAGATGCATTACCTAAAAATACACCGAAATCAACTACTATTGTTTTTGCTTATTTTGGAATATCTTCGCTCATAAACGTGCGAAATACGTACACAGGTATATGAGTATGATTGTCAAAATTGCCCTTGTGGTGGTTAAATACATTGAAGGATAGTTCCTATTAATTAATGACGTCATAACCATTGTGTCATCATATTTTGTTTTCCGGTTACCCTTTGCATTTCTTTTGATGTCTCGACAATTGTCAGTCATTTATCACGAGGAGCTGAAGAGGCCAAAGCGCTGAATGATTGAAATCTTCAATGTTTGGTTTAAATTGATTTGGTTTCCGGCAATATCGACCCTCACGTCAAACCCAGGAAAAGTTAATACGTATGTCGGTCACCAAACGACGGAGGTCCATAATTTATTTGTAATAGTTAGAAAGTATGCCATGGTTATGATAAGAAAATTGTCTGCTGTGTAGATGTTCTTGAAGGTGTATGTCAATACTAAATCGTTGATAATATTCAAAGTACTGGCAGTTTAGTGATATTGACCCTCTTGTCCAACACTAATACATTCGTTACGTATGACGGTCACCAACCGGTAGAGGTCCTTAATTGATATGTCATATTTAGAAATTATGTTATGGTTATGATCGTAAAATTGTCTGCTTTTTAGAATCTCTTGAAGGTATATGTCAATATTTACTTAAATCGTTGTTAAAACACACTGATGAATTTGTATAGTTGTTTCACAGTACTGATAAGTTAGTGATTTATAGTTTAGCTAAAGTCATTGTATAGCGAACGATATACACAGAGGTGTAAAAAGTATTAGGATATTAATAAATTGTACAGACAATATTTTGAGTATATTGATTTATATAATATTTAACTGTACGTTAATGCATTTCTTATACAGTTTACGCAAAACAATCATATACCAACAGAAAATTATCTAGAGCTCTTTATGGTATAGCATTCACGATTGCCAGTTTTCAATCAAATGCATTTGTTGAAAATATCTGGAAATTTGAAAATATTTTTGTTTTACTTTTGTATGATTTATCTTTAGGTACCACTTTTGAATGATTGTAACTGTTATTGAAATTTTTAATTTAAATATTGTTTAGAATATATTGGGTTAAAGTTGTGCATAAAACTGTCATAAGAGTGAAGAGATTTTGAACAACCTGTGTAGTTTACTCAATATTCACGGATTATTCCCAAGCAATAACATCAGATTTTTATCAATAGTTAATTTATTTATAATTTCTATAATTTTTGTTTTTAATAAAAACATTTATGACAGATTGATGATTGATTTTAATTAAGCGAGTAAAACAAACGTTCTTTGTGAATTTCATCAATACTTGTCAACTGAAATGAAAATCCTAGCAATGATTGATTCTCTTTTGTCAGCATCATCATCTATTAAATCAATTAAATCCACTAGCGATTCATTAGACATAATGTTGGCCCGTTAGTTTCATTTATGATGACGTTAAAGCTAGGTTAGTATGACAAAGCAGAGATTCACGATTGCATATGGATACTCAAAAGATAAGTACGTATTGTTGACATTCATCAATTTGTAGTTTCAGTTTGTATCTTGAAAAAAACAGGACTGTTTAATTGGCAGCACAAAATGTTCCAAAGGTGATCTGCTGACTCCCACGGAACACTGAGGACATCAATATTCTATTATCTCACTTATATGCTATGTCACAACGGTTGGTGTTGCCGCTGCTATTTTTTTAATCATACCAACTGTTATATATAAATGTGAACTTTTCACTACCGTTGTACTGTTCAGGTAAAATATACCACTGCATCAGCTTTGATTGCAAAGAAGAGTTTATTGGACATGACGTATTCTCCCTTCTATTTTTTTCGATTTTGTTTCTGTGCCTGTGAAATTCCCAGTATGGCAACATTGATTTTAGTGTAGGCTTTGTAATGCAAAGATTCCCAGTACGACCCCAGTAGTTTTCTTGTTTCCTTTTTTTATTCCATTTTCAATCTCTCCAATTTCGAATAACTTCAATTCTGTCAAATGCAAGGCAACATATGATTTCTCGGAAATATATCTTTTGGAAATAATCGAATATTTTACAATGCTGTCATTTATAATATATTGGAGTTCATCCTGTCGGTACCATTTACCTTAACTAGCTTTTGAGTGGCTTTATCATCCGATGCCATCGTCGTCATGTTTTATAAGCAGTTGCTATGACGTAAATATACCAAAAACACTTTATTCGAGTACCTTCCAAGAAAAACACAAGATGAATATATTTTTGTAATTCTATGTATTGTCAGAAATATCAAATTTCACATTAACAATGAAATAAAACATAAGCTGATAAAATTCACAATAAATTTGATCACTCTCGACGGAATTGTATGGGTAAAATGTAACGTAAAATTTAAATAGAACTAAAAGTCTACATATCAGGTGTATACATAAATACAATAAATACTGTCAAAGTGGAAATTTTCGCGTGTGGAAATGTTCGCGTTGTGATCGTTTAAACTGATCTTGTGAATATTTTTTTTTCAACGAGAAAAACGCAGTGCGGAAATTACCACTTTTATAATATGTCATTTGGCAAAAATTATAAATGAAATAACATACAAGTAACAGGTGTAAACAGAAAAGGGCTTTGTCTTACAATAAATAAGGTGATACATTTCTATAGGTCTACGGACTGATAAAATGAAATAACATACAAGTACCAGGTGTAAACAGAAAAGGACTTTTTCTAACAATAAATAAGGTGATACATTTCTATAGGTATACGGGACTGATAAAATGAAATAACATACAAGTTCCAGGTGTAAACAGAAAAGGACTTTGTCTAACAATAAATAGGGTGATCCATTTCTATAGGTCTACGGGACTGATAAAATGAAATAACATGCGAGTTCCAGGTGTAATCAGAAAAGGACTTTGTCTAACAATAAATAAGCTGATACATTTCTATAGGTCTACGGGACTGATTAAACGAAATAACATGCAACTACCAGGTGTAAACAGAAAAGGACTTTGTCTGACAATAAATAAGGTGATACATTTCCATAGGTCTACGGGACTGATAAAATGAAATAAAATGCAAGTTCCAGGTGTAATCAGAAAAGGACTTTGTCTAACAATAAATAAGGTGATACCTTTCTATAGGTCTACGGGACTGATAAAATGAAATAAAATGCAAGTTCCAGGTGTAATCAGAAAAGGACTTTGTCTAACAATAAATAAGCTGATACATTTCTATAGGTCTACGGGACTGATAAAATAAAATAACATACAAGTACCAGGTGTAAACAGAAAAGGACTTTGTCTAACAATAAATAAGGTGATACATTTCCATAGGTCTACGGGACTGATAAAATGAAATAACATGCAAGTTCCAGGTGTAATCAGAAAAGGACTTTGTCTAACAATAAATAAGGTGATACATTTCTATAGGTCTACGGGACTGATTAAATGAAATAACATGCAACTACCAGGTGTAAACAGAAAAGGACTTTGTCTAACAATAAATAAGGTGATACATTTTCAAAGGTCTACGGGACTAATAAAATGAAATAACATGCAAGTACCAGGTGTAAACAGAAAAGGACTTTGTCTAACAATAAATAAGGTGAGACATTTATATAGGTCTACGGGACTGATAAAATGAAATAACGTACAAGTAATAGGTGTAAACAGAAAAGGACTTTGTCTAACAATAAATAAGGTGAGACATTTATATAGGTCTACGGGACTGATAAAATGAAATAACATGCAAGTTCCAGGTGTAATCAGAAAAGGACTTTGTCTAACAATAAATAAGGTGATATATTTCTATAGGTCTACGGGACTGATAAAATGAAATAACGTACAAGTAACCGGTGTAAACAGAAAAGGACTTTGTCTAACAATAAATAAGGTGAGACATTTATATAGGTCTACGGGACTGATAAAATGAAATAACATGCAAGTACCAGGTGTAAACAGAAAAGGACTTTGTCTAACAATAAATAAGGTGATACATTTATATAGGTCTACGGGACTGATAAAATGAAATAACATACAAGTAACAGGTGTAAACAGAAAAGGACTTTGTCTAACAATAAATAAGGGGATACATTTCTATAGGTCTACGGGACTGATAAAATGAAATAACGTACAAGTAACAGGTGTAAACAGAAAAGGACTTTGTCTAACAATAAATAAGGTGATACATTTCTAAAGGTCTACGGGACTGTCAATCAGGTGTGAGATAACACAGACAGCATTGACTACAGAGCATTTATGTTTGCATGAACGTGTTGACGTAATTATAGATTTTGTATCTATATTTATAATTTTGCTGATAGTTCCTATACTACACACTTCCAGGAGAATCGCGCTTTGTCCTTTTGCTGTGTCTTCTTCTTTGCCTCGAATAACGTGATTTGTTTGGAAGAAGCAAACACTAAGGTGAAGTTTGGCTGTTTTTGGGATATCAATTAACTAAAAATACAGATACTTTATCACTGACCTTTACAAGATTATTAGCGACTTTGAATTAATGACTTGAATTGGATTTCTTAAAACATTGAGTCCGGTATTAAAGTAAATCGATAACTTGAATACTTAATTTGAGGTCCTAGGAGACTCTATGCAATATAATTGTATGCATGCACAGATAAGCGTTCAAAACGACATGGAATGTAATATTTAGTTACGTTCAATCCCAATATTTTAATTTATGATAGTGGATCAATTGGTACCCTGTACGCAACCATCTGGGACAATAAGATTGGATTCAAGTTATATAATTCTTGTAAATCAAATTAAGTTTAAATTTCGAAAAGTTAAACAAGTAAATAAATTGAATAAATGATTAAAAGGGCAACCTCAATAAAATTGAATCGTCTAAGTTTTCGAGGCATTATGTAAATATCCTATTGATAATTATCTGTTGAAAATTGTAAACAAACTGTCAAATATATAGACTGAAATGTAATATTTAAACAAATTGATAGTAACAAGCGAATACGAGGTGAATGCAGGATTGTTTAACACCTTCTCCAAGTGTGAATAAAATAATGTCTAAAATTTTACCAATAATAGTATTATTAACATGTGTACTTTTACATATTTCACCAAATATGTCATGTCACGTTTTCTTGTGAAGTAACATATACAGTTAATCGTTGTTTAGACGTTTAAAATCTAATAAAAATAAACCAAACCCTGGTAAAATGTTACCATACCCATGTTTTTGTAATTATAAATATTTCAATTCCTACTCAAGTTGGACTTAATGAAACTACCAAATGTAACCTGTTTTATTTGCCGATGAATTTGACCATATTGACATTGCCTGTGCGTATGATTTTGCGAAGGGAGATAACTATTGATATGTTTAAACAAAGATATCCCATTTTTATTGAAGCAACACAAGAAGTTGTTCAAACAACTAAAAATGATAAATCATCAAAATATTATGAGCTCACGGTTTCCAACAGTAGTGACAAGTCATGTTCTGCCCTAGAAATTCTCCCTCCAGCTACCCATTCTGCCTTGTGTAAGAAACGTAGATCTACAGGGGTTCGGTACAAATGTCTGAAATACACATATCATGCTATAATTGATATGGGTCACAGCACACATAAACATATAAATGTATGTTTATGTTTGCTGTGACCCATATCAGTATAGCATATGTGTATAAATGTATGCGTATGTCTGATGTTACCCATATCAGTATAGCATGTGCATTTCAAACATTTGTAACGAACCCATGTGGTAGATCCACGTGGTCCCGTCTTATATGAAATACAGTCGAACAGCTAAATGTCATATCAAATGTTTCATCCGTTCAAGCCACGTCTGAGTTCCTGTCTAATTAAACATTTAATTACTGTAGCTTCACATTCCAGAAGATGTAGAATGTCGCAATTTAGCGGATCTCAACTTCGAGCTAGTAAAAAGATGGCTGCCATAGACTCGCAGCTGAGCTTGTGCACCACGTCTAGGCATTATTCTTCCGCGATGACTCATCAGAAAATTTGATATCTTATGAATTCACAAATAAAAATTAAATATGACATTTCAAATATGGTTATGTGTTTTGTTTCTACATAATTTGGCTATATTGAACTATCAACGTACACCATTATGTTGTATGATGGTCCTTCAATGACGGACTATATTTTTCACATTACGTCGATACGTAGACTTGCACAAGCTCCAGAACTGGGGACAAACGATCAGAATGGACTTGACAAGTTCCACATATTGAAAAAAACACGATTGAAATATAAGGATTAAATCTTACTTTGGTCGATTTCATGGGGTGATGAATTGAGTTGGTCTTGAAACAAAATCAACCTGAACTGCTTTGCAGTACTTTAAATTTGTTTCAAGACCAACTCAATTCATCACACCATGGAATCGACCAAAGCAACATTCAATTTCTAAATGATATGATGCATTATTTCACTTAGCAAACATTTAAAGAACATGTTTTCCGGTATATTCCTTCAGGGTGTGCTTAATATTTTGTAATGCTATACAGATATGATTATTAATTTAAATCAATTGTGGGATTGCAATCGATGCTGTTGAAACAAATACTGAAGCAATATCCGACCTAACGTAAAACTACTCTAAACTTTATCACACGTCGCTAAGAGCTCTCATGCCACAAAAGACGGAACGCAGAACACGTCAGTACAACGCATGCGTATTCTATGACAAACATTTATAACCGACGAATACGAGTACAGATCAATCACAGTTATGTCGATGATGACAATATGACGTAGTGATCACTATGACGTAAGCGGCGTAACTAAATTTGTTGTTTGAAAACTATGTATTATGCATATATATGATGGGAAGGTCAGCTTCCTTCTGCCCTTGACAAACTAGAAACAGCCGCAGCACATGCAACATAATACTACACAAAACAGTCCTCTTTCGGATACGACTGAACCTTTTGCGAACGGATCCGGAATTAATCCGGAATCAGGAAAACAAGGAATTTTACAATTCCGAATAGAAAATCCAGAATGTTGAATGTCTGGACCAGCTAACGGAGTATGGACTCATATTTGTATAACTATATCTGTCGATATGAGTAAACAATATATCAACAACTCAAAGTTTTATCACGAACACTCCTGAAATGTACTCTGAAGGTCATGTAATCAAAATAGTTTCTTCCTTTAGGGATAGAGTTTGAACTTTCCAGTACACTGATAACGTTTTCTAGATAAACACTTGCTAAACAATTTGACATGTCTAAGGTCGACATGACGTTGTTTTGCCTGTTTTATTCACCATTACATCATGTTCTAGCTCGGGAAAACATTGTACTGTTTGTTTAATTACCAGATATGGTATTTCCTAGGTAGGAGCCATGTTGTTTTCTCTGTAAGATTAACCACAACTACATGCCCAAGCGAAGGGAACCCTTGTCTTCACGTTTTCGTGGCAGAATTTCCTAGTTAGGGAAATGTTGTTTGTCATGTCAATTACCCTCTGTGGTATGCCCTAACTAGGAAACATTGTTTGTAAATTTGTTACTCTCTGAGGAAAATCTTTTCTTTTTCATTTCCCTTCGTGGTATGTGCTTTCTAAAGAAAACGTTATTTGTTCTGTTCAATTTCTTATTTCAGCACACCCTAGCTAGGAAAACCATTGTTTTGTCCGTTCATTTACCCAAAGAAGCATCAACCAATTGAGGAAACTAATTTTTGATCCTTTCCATTACCGATTGAGGCATCCCCTGGCTAGAATTAACGTTGGTTATCACCTTAATTAATTGATTGAGGAAAGGACAACGTTTCATTGTTTGTTCAATTCACCCCTTATGGTTTACAGAAGCAAAAAGAAGTATAGTTTTGTTCGTATGAATCACCGAGGTGGCATACCCTAGCCAAGGATAACGTTATTTTCTTCCGTATAAATAACGTTTGTCGTATGTCCTAGAGAAAGACGACGCCGTTTGTTTTTCTCATTATGGCATGCCAAAGCTCGGGATAACACTTTGGCGCGCAATAACGCCGTTATTTCCTTATGCTGAGCCAGTATTGTCACTGCTTCGTTACGTCATAAAGAGTATGTATGTTTAATACCACATAGTCTAACAACAGCTTCAGAGCATATTTTCTGTTTCCTCGGGCTGGTGCTCAATGGTTGGCGTATTCCATGGACTTCCTTGGCGGGCACCGTTGTTTTTCGGAGACAGGTGTCCGTTTGTCAACACTATGCCTTCTTTTGGCCCTATGCTAGTGTCGTTTGCCCAGCCAATGGTGGATTTTGTATAGCGAGCACTAAGGGAACGCGAGTCCTGGTACACACTGAATTTTTTTTTTAACACTGCCTTGACCTGAAGAATAAATAGGAAGTTGATTAATGTTACAATCGGCTTTTATCGGTGATATGACACAGATACCCATTTAATATTACTACCCATGTCTAAATGTCAGGGGTTATCAATCTATTTCCAAAAATTCAAACCTTTTTCACGATATTTCCTTCATTTAAAAAGGAAGTTTCGGGCCTTCAAACCTCGGGGCAGAAATATTTCTTAGCATTGACCAAAAAGGATGATGACCATCTATGAGACGGACGTTTGTAGGTCAGCTTTTTATAGAGGCTCAACTATGACGTCACAAAGAATAACTTCATTAGACAGCAAAAATATCTCCAAAGTACAACCATACTTCAAAGCTGTAAGATAAACGTAATGATTACGGGATCCAGATCGTAACATCTACCTGTCTGGTAGATCATCTATTTTTTGTTAATTATTTACCCTAGTTTTATCGATTTGAGATCGAATTAAAGTTTTGTAAGCTTCGCTATTATTCTTCAGTGCTCTGACATTTTTGTCGTTTTATTGTGTACGTCAGTTATACTTATTGTACTGACCTTTTGTGTTCCCACCAGGGGCCAGTAACACTATACAACTAATGCTCTGCGATATGCGGATGTAATTGTTGAACCAGTACGAACGTTTATAGGGACACTTGTGTTTTGAATCAATGTCTAAAAGTGCACACTTATTGCATAAATTTTATGATACACATTTTTAATACCAGAATTCTCTTGTATAATACTCACCTCTCCATTCAGGAAGCAATAGAAAAGGGCCACGAAGAAACCCTAGAAAAACAAATGAAATAATGAAAAATAAATATGACAATACTTCCTCTATCATCATCGAGGTTTCAACGATCATAACTTAAAGCACTTGATTTCATGCAGCTCTGATCTAAAGAGTTCTACTTCGTGTATTTATAACTTCGGAATAGGAAACGTGACATACATAGCCTCTATAAGTACACGTAACCGACAAACACAAACACTTAAACATGTTCCTTCTACTTAGGTTCCATCACGGCTGAGACATGCATGTGTTTTACAAAGCTATCGTAGTATAAGATGCAAAGGCTGTCGACCACAGACTGTCTATACGCTCGCTTTACTACTTGTTTTGCGCTAAAATCATATTTTTATTTACACTTGCACACCGCTATGAATACACTAATTCACTTAAACTGACACATATACTTTAGTTTTATATTAAACAGATATCGAATCACAACATAGGCTTATCAAGCATAACATTATATTGTATTAACGACATTTTAAATAAACTGTATCTGAAAGTGATATTATTTAATTCCAAAACATAATCCACGTCTTAATTGATTTTTTAATCCAGAATCTGTTCTTAGCATGACCGTTGTATAGATGGCTGCCACTAATATAACGTAGCCACAATTCACCATTCCTGCAATTTGGGGATACAGAAAAAATAAACCCACTGCAAGTATCGTTAGTTGCACCCCCTGCAGAATTTGGGATTTGCTAATGTGCCATTTACTTGGGAACACAAAAGCGACCATTGCAATATTTGGAAATTATTTATTTCTCTATTTATTGCCTTGCTTGGGAATACCTCTTTGGCTTTAATGTTGAAGTATCGCCCAGGTTAGGAAGGCTATGAGTTCTGTCGCCATGCCGGGACATACCAAAGTCCTTACAAATGGTAGTTGTTATTCCCAACCTAACGTTTATCATTTAAGGTAATGACAATAACTGGTTCACCCGTAATCGGCAACATAATCGGCATCAGATCAACACTTTACAAAACACACATTGGGGCACTTCCTTATATTTAAATGACCTTAGCTGATGATAGGACGTTAAACCCTATACAACCAAAACAAAACAACTGCTGAAATTACAGACATCATAGTCTGCCTTGGATTATTGGAGACAAATATTTTTGTTATCATTATTTGAAGGAGGTTCATCGTACGTCTACCTTTGTTTCGTGCTTTTAGTTTCCCTTTGTTGTGTTTTCATGTGGAAATTGATTTTAAATTGTGTTGTTTGTTACAATAATTATATCGTTTTTCTATTTATTTGATTAAATGCTGATAATGTAAAATCGTAGCGTTTTTTTATGTTAAATTAAGTAACTAAAACTTTGTTTTTTAAGTAACTAAAACGTTGTTTTTTAAGGAACTAAAACTTTGTTTCTTAAGTAACTAAAACGTTGTTTTTTAAGTAACTAACTTCAACCATTATAGTTATTAATGGCACATCGATTGTAATGTAAGATTACTTGACCACACATATATATAATATGTCACGTGCTCAAATGCCACCTCGCTTAACGCAAACAGTTTTATGGTATTTTTTTTGACAATTTCTAGCATTTTCAATAATGATAATTATTCGAGGTTCTTATATACCGCTTTATCACAATCTAGTTCGTAGGTCGTCTCAAAGCGGTTCTCAAATTATTATCCGTAGTTATAGGGCCTTTGCAACAAGTCAATATCTTTCTCAACTCCATGGGGAGCATACAGCCGGTGCTGCCATTTCGGCGCTCACAGCTAGCATTCAACAATTCTAGCACTGCCCAACCACGTACTCATTTACAGCTGAGTAGACTGGAACAAGCGGAGTAAAGTATTGTGTTCAAAGATACAACACAGTGCCGTGCCGTGACTCGAACACGCAACTTTTCGGTCACGAGCCCGGCGTCCTTCCACTAGACTACCATACCTCCTATGTACATTGTCAAAGCTTCTGTAATACCCCACTTTCGCTGGACAAACGCTGGTAGGTAAGAATACTACCTACATGTATCTAAACCATTTTGCAATACGTACTTCATTTGGAACAAAACAAAACCTGTTGTTGTTCTTTGTAATTAGTCAACACCAGTGTTCTCTTTTTAAAACAAAACACGTTCTGAAAACGGCGATTTGGCCTCTAAGACTAACTTCCCCTATCGTTTCTGTCTAATTGAAATAAGCAGTTGATCCACGTACTTGGAATGATTGCAACACAGCGTTGATGAACTCGTGAGCTTCGATGACAGCAGGGGCATCGCTTATCGGCCAGATGAAGAGGACGTATATGATACCCAGTAACGGAAACAGAAGGAGGGTGGCCTTCACGGCTTTCCTGGAAAGAACACAAATGGCGTCAAAAAATGGCGTCAAAGAAGAAAACAAATGTAGCCAAAAAACACCAGCCAGAAAGGAAACATTACCGTTTACTTTACCTGCATTTATTTCCACAATTGATCCACTTGAAAACACCTCTGTATCATTTTTTTTTGATAATAACTACATATTCAAAAACAAATTTCATCTCACAATATTAGATTTACGGAACAGAAAGGAGTCTGTCAATATGCATCATTAATTAATAGACCTAGTCTCACTTACCATTCCAATCGTGACAATTATTCTTATTTTTAACATACAATTATCAGGTTTTAAACTCGACCTACATACTATATTGATGTAACAAGTGTAATATTGTGTGTTAATGAAACAAATCATTATAATAGGCTTTGTATCACCTGTGTACAATTAGTAGGTATCAAAGTCAACAACATATTTTTGCGCTATAAATATGAAGACTAATCATAAGCTTGCGAAATATATTTTTTTTCCAATATATCTACCACTTGGAAATCAGTGCATGCTATAAATTAAGCCCCAAAAAAAAAATATCTATTTATAGATATGATGTAATTAATCATAATATACACATACTTTACGTATAAGCTACAATTGTTAATCTGATAGCAACAAATGAATGAATAATAAATAATTTTGAATCAATAACAATCTGTCAATGAATGCGGATGGTGATATTAACGGGTATAATCACATTGATGTGGAACCAAATGACCATTGATTACATTTGCTCAAACATTGTATAACAGCATACAGCATATAGGTAATAAGTTAACATGATATACCATTATAAATGAGCTTACCGTAACTGCCGCGTTTCCAAACTATGCGAAGCTCGTAGTTTCGTTACCAATACCCATATGATTGTAGCTAAAAACAGCATGTTTGTCTGAAAGAGAAATGCACAGTTTATTTTTTGTGCACAATGAAACGTTTGCTTGAAACATAACTCATAATATGTCTATAGCAGTATTAAGATGAGCCGATCATATATACTTTCATGAATCTATATAGCATTCATATATAGCGTAGTTTATGTCGTTTTACTTTTTTAATTATTAACACGGAGAGGTCAAAGAAAAACAGTTAAGTTCATGAGTAAGAAATTGCTATCAAACAGTTTCATATCATACTGCTATAAATATGGTAATCTGTTCTCAAAATGAAAAAAAAGAATGGCTCAAATATTACTGGAAACAGTTGGTTACAATCCCAACCATCTAGAAATATGTCATATTAGCTAATAATGTATGTTAGCTTTGCAGCCAAATAAAGGTGTTGACCCTATCTCGACCTTATTCTTGAAGTTGACTTCAAAATAAGAGGGAAATATCTCTTGATTTTATTACAGCATTTTGAGGCACATTTATACGTTCATGGATGCTGGATGAAAGATTTGGAGTTAATATCAGTTATGGAAATGAGTGACACAGGAAGACACTTAGGCGATGAATGAAATATGAAAATATTCCAGAGCAAGGGCGTGTTTAAGGTTGATATAGTAATATATATCCACTTACAGCAAGAACAAAGAGTATTGGACCATTGTAAATCCAGTCTAACTGGTCAACGTAAGCAGCACTGCCATTTGTTGACATCCAGCACCTGCAACAGGATACATAGATCAGTAAGTCTCTCATACAGACACGAAAACAGAAAACATAGTTTAATAAGTCTCTCATAGGGACACGAAAACAGGATACAGAAAACTTACATTTTGACAGGTTTTAAAGCCAAAATGTAGAGGGCTTAATCAAATGGAGACAGTCATTTTGTTGCGCCATTCACAAATTATGACGTCACGTAATTGTCCATATTATGACGTCACAATGGATGTCTGACTGGCACAGCCAATGAAAAACGCTCCAGGGTATATTACACTAGTGAAATATCTAAAAATATTACACGGGCAAATGCACTGGATAACAGGCCGATTATGTGATAAAGATACATATTTCAGCACCTCTCTCATACAGATATTACAACTGCATAAATTGTTTCGATACTCTTTAAAACGGATGATTCACGAAATATAGAAATATATTTTGTGCAATCCATGAGTGGTGGAGTTGATTAATATGTTGATCCAATGAGTTTGATGAATTATAACTCTGTTATCTCGAATTCATATTTGATACAGACAGGTGCAATGGTACTCACGCTAGTAAATGAGATTTGTCGTCTAAATTGTGTTGAAAATGGATTCTAAGTGAAACCCAGATAACAATGATTATGGCTGGTATCCCTGTGAAATTAAATAGTTTATAGATAACAATGATTATGGCTGGTATACCTGTGAAATAAAATAGTTTATAGATAACAATGATTATGGCTGGGATCCCTGTGAAATTAAATAGTTTATAGATAACAATGATTATGGCTGGGATACCTGTGAAATTAAATAGTTAATAGATAACAATGATTATGGCTGGTATACCTGTGAAATAAAATAGTTTATACATGTATGCAATATTAGTTAATATTGTCAATACAAAACTACAACCAATAATACAAATTATTAATTAAGATGTATCAATATTAGAAAATCAAAAATAACAAAATATTGCATTCTTCAACCAACCAATCGACCAACCAATTGATACGTTATTTAACTGTCGTCGATGGCATTCAACTATCAAAACATTGTCTTAGCTATCGAAACTTTTATGGTTTTATGGAAAGGGTAAAAACATGAGTGTAATCCAAAGGATTTCTGTAGAAAACATGTTTCAGACATCTACCAAAACAACCAATGTTCTTTGCAACAATTACAGAAACCGTGTCAAATACAGTGGATTACCTTTGCAATATTATCAAAAAGCCAAAACGGTACCCATTGCTCCTTTGTTATATATTTTGTTTTCATTAAGTTATTTATTAAATATAATTTTACATTTTGTTGAAGTTTTGACATGGCCATGAATGTTCTTAGTTAACATAATTTTGAATTTTGCTTAACTCCGACTTCATAACCTCGACATGGACAGAAATCGTACTTGGTTAAAATAAAATATACCCGATGAAAATGTCACATTCAATTAAAAACTGGTTGCCATCTTGAGGTGGGAACCTTCCCAGAAAAAAAGCGACAAATTGTGGAACAACAGTTGGTATGAAATTATTTAGCTTACTGCCAATAGTTTGATTAATATTCGCTTATTAAAACGTGAGAAACAGTAATAAATATATAATCCGATCCGAATTACATGGGGTCACGTTAGAGTCGTAATGAACCTAAAAGACAATCAACTTTTGTCGAGTTTGAATATAACCTGTAATACAAATTTTATGATCTCCTTTGGTTGAAAATATGTTGTTGATAAACGCCATATTTGCTATGAGCCATTGATTTACTCAAAATATCATGAAAATCTGAAACGAAGTTGGAGGACTTACCCCAGCCAATGACCATGAAGTACCAGAGTTTGATTTTGTCCGCGGAGTAAGTCCATACAATGATGATATGAAGGTACATTCCTTCAACCAACATCCAAAAGAAGTTTGTCATCTGTACATAATTAAAGATTGATGTTTCCAGCTTGCACGCCCACTGTAAAAACCAACGTTATATTATGTTTAAGCAGTCTAAATGACGAAAACTAATGTGTTTCCATATACTGGATAGCGGGAGCCTGAAACACTGTTGAAATTTCGCCCTTCTCTCGTAAAACCAATATTTGCCTGGTGTTAATTTTCTGTGTAACTGCTAAATATGTATATTCGGAGTCAATATTAAATAGCCCTTAATACGAAGAACGTAAAAGGCGAAAAGTAAATTCCGGCGAGTTTTTTCCAGTAAACAATAAGTAAAAAGGGCATTACTTTTAATCATCGACAATCTCCAACATTTTCAAAAATGACAATCAAACATGATTCTTTATGTCTTTTATGAGTTCGCATTTCTATAATTTTGAAATTGCTAAAGGCTAAACCTATTTATAACATATATTTTTTTCAAAATTGCATGTTATTGTATTATATTTACATTTGCATGGCATTGTCACTATATAGCCTCTTTGAAAGCTGTGTCATTGATGGCAAATTAATTACCATGCAGCACGAGACACAATTCTTAGCGTATTATTACAACACTGACCGGAACTACAATATCCAATGTAAATAAATATGACGGCTGCTGATATATCGCTGGGCATTATGAGACTTGACAATGTCATTGTAAATTTATGTGCAAAAGAAAAAAAAAGAAAAGAAAAAATACTTTTATTACAACAAAAACAAGACCAAGGTCTGCATTATCGTACAAAATGCACATCGGTTGAAATCACCAATGCCGGCAATGGAATTTTTTTTAACACTCATGCAATTTATCAGAAACATCGTCTGTTACACTGCACTGATCAACAGGTTTTCGTTACAAATGTCTGAAATAGACTTTTTCTATAGACCTACTGACACATATGTTACAGACCTACTGATACGAGTCACAGCACACATAAACATTTCCGACATTTGTAACGAACCCCTGTGCTCCGTCGCAAGATCACTCACTTCAAACGATATCAGTTTCACGCGTCTCGCAGCCACGGTTTCCTCAGTTTCTGATCACGACATGTCAAATAACGAATCTACCGACTGTAGTAAGATTCCCATACAATCAACAAATAAATTCACGTCTGGATTCTTCACAAAATGAGCAAAAAGAAACTCGAATTAACTTCCAAAAATAACTCCCTCGTGGAGGTCAAGGTCGAATTCACGGTGTTCACTGTATTTATCCATGCGCGAAATTTGTTCCGGGGAAAAATCACAACAATTTAAAATCTAACTTTCAAAAATTGAAGTGTTTGTTAACTTTGTTTGCCAATCAGCAGGCGACAATACGCTGTTCAAATTATTGAACGAAATTGTGTGGACTGTCGATAAGGCGCGCATTTTTAATTTTAAACATAAATTATAAATTAAAAAAGAACGTAAGAGGCAGAGAAAACGTAAATATAAGTACTGAACTGTTTTTGTATGGTATTTATAATCTATTTGCGCGCATTATGTTGTTTGCTTGCAAAGCTGTGTCATTCAAATAGATCATAAATACCATACAAAAACAGTTCAATGCTTAATTATCAGTGTTTCACTATATACAAAAACAAGACGATGGTTCAACCGCAATATTATATATTTTGTGTTATATGAATTATATACTTTTTTAACCTACTCGTGTCTATGACGATTTGTATTTCATGATTAAATGTGATTGTAAATTAGGTAACATCGTTAACCTTGGTCTACTAGAGTAGTAATAAAAATTCCCATTTCTCACGTATACAATACCTTGTGATCGGTAGAGACAATTGGTATAAGAGTATGCTGCATAAGAATCCACAGTAAGTTCCGCAGGATAAATGTGATAATGAGCTGACAATGTATCTTGTTCCGCAAACAACGCAGACTCCTGAAATACACAAACATGTTTATTTAACAAATGCAAAGCATGCATACACTTGGTTGATCATATAAGTGAAATATGGTCATTAAAATATGTAACTAGCACAGCAAGAACCTCCACGTCTACACTCAAGGCCAAAACAAGAACGTCAAACCACAGGGCCAGAACAAGAACGTCATCTCACAGGGCCAAAGCAAGAACGTCAACTCACAGGGCCAAAACAAGAACGTCAACTCACAGGGCCAAAACAAAAACGTCAACTCACAGGGCCAAAACAAGAACGTAGTTTACTTACACCATGTATATCGCTATGGAAATTGTATAAACTTGTATTGATCATCACAGGATTCCGCTATAACAAAATCACACACAAAAAAGTTTATCCTTATCCTAGTCTGATCAGATAAAACCGTAACAGAATGCCACGTTGTCCTGTCTGAGCTCGTCTTGGACGATATGTCAGGATTGGGATCAATGTAACAAAACCGTTACGTCATTTATCTCTGTGTACCGCAAAAGTTTAACTGGGCACAAACGGATTACGTCCCTGGTATGTGTGTACTACAGGAGACAAATTACAACACACGGTTTGAGTACAAAAAACAGAAAGCCATAAAGCCTTCGCCAGTAACCTTCTTTAAAAACTGACGTTTATAACTGTAAAACAATACGTATTATTTGTAAGTAAAAATAATTACTCCTTCAAGCTCAATTTATTTTAAAATAAATATTTATATGATATAATGAACGTTTAAAATTCTTTTTAGACAATCTTAATTTATTTCTTAAGCAATAAATGTCTCCCTCTAATTCTATTAAATTTAAAAAGATATAACTACTACAATATATGAACATTTACAATTTAGTTCTGACAATCTGGTTATCTATTTTGAAAATTAATACAAGGATGTTGTTTTATTCAAAAACATAAAATTAAATGTACAAACATGTATATACGTACATCGAAATCAGTTACCCAATGAACCCATAAAGTGCCAACAACTCTGTTTCGTTTGTTGATTTAGTTTTCATTGTACCGATCACCTGGACATTTTATGATATATGTCTATGAAATTTAAAGGTTGGACTTATGAAGAAATATTTATACATTTTTGTTCTGTAATAAAATGCTAGTTTTATCATAACGAAATTGCTTTCGGGGAGAATTAATAAATCACATTTATATCGCGTCAGCATTGCAATTTATCAGACATCAATAACGCGCCACTACATACACTTGACATATTAACAAATTAGCGACAGCGACACTCAAAGGCAATAAGGAATGCGGTGTGTATGACGCGACAGCATCTGAATGAAGACATATAATTCAATTTGCATCTTTCGTGAGTGTCTCGTGAAGCATTACGTTAATAGATAGACTGACTTCAGACTGACTGACAACGCAAATACTGACCGTTAAGATCTGTGTCCAGCCTGGTCAATATTATACAAGCTCTTATATAATGAATGCAATCACGATCGTCCCGAGCCGACAAAATAATAATGTTTCTCAGAAAAAAAACCCGTCAATACCTAACAAGGACTTTGATAATGAATGCAATCATGACCGTCCCGTGCAAAATGATCGTAATATATATTTGTTTCTTCTTCTTTTAGTAAATGCTGTCTGGATCAGGAAAATGAGTGACCATCGTGATAGAGACAGGGAAGATCATCTTGAAAGGACCTTCAATTCTAATCCGTATTCACTTTAAATACCAATCGATGGTCACAATGTACAGGGTTGCTATATGTGGTGCAGGCAAATCATGTCATTTCCGGTTCCGGTTCCGTCTTCGATATTACTTTTTATTCATATTTTTTCATATTTTTAATCGCCTTTATATATTTTTTTCGGTTTCAAATTTACATAGTGAAAAGTCACTGGTAAAATATGTAATATCAAATTCTTTCTAAGAAGGGAATCTGTCTGACCTTGAACCATTGGAATATATTTTTGCTATTTCAGCAGCTATTTCTCTGCGGCTCTTAATCTTAGTTGATTGTAAATTGCACCATGACAGAGGTCCCTAAAACTATCCCTGCAGTCACAAATACCGCTAAAAGAAGTTACGATAGTATTCTACGTCCCACATATCTAACTTCATGTCAATATTAAAATATCGACCAGGCCGGTTCAATGGCGGCTTTTTTCTAACCAATCATGCGTTTTCATATTTCCACCGTATAATGATAAATCCTTAAAAATGATTTTTTAATTTCACGTGATAATAATAAGACGGGGCTAATTCGTGACGAGTTTCGCCATTCTCATTTGAAACAAAAACAAGAGTACATGTATATACAAAAATTTACGAACAAAAGCGTTTTCTGACTAGCGTCAATTTTAACGCCTACATCATGTTTTGTTTTATTAATGTGACGTCATAAAATCATGACCTAAAGTCGTTGTCAAAACTCTGACGTCATCTGGGTTAGAAACAATGGCCGTTTATATTGCAGGGGTGTATTCTTTGCATAACAGGGGAGAATATTTGTTAAATTAATTTGCTATCGACGGATTAAGTATTACTAGCTTGATTAGACACGTTATCTACTTGTTCGTTCAGTTACATTGCGGGCTTTAATTGTCTTTATTAATAAATCACCTAGTTATCGCGTGACCCTTGTATGTCCCATACAGTTTCGCAATAGCAAAAGCTCTGACTTCAAATTGCCAGGAAAGGTAACCATGACATAAACAAACCTAATTGTTTCCTCTCAATGGTTATGTAGTCTGGAGACAAGCACAAGCGGATACCAGAAGTTACGTAGCGGGTTGTGAATACTGCACAAAAAGAAAGAGTCAATCAAAAACCAAACGCGCACCAATTAAGATTGTACACTCGGGTTCACACAAGGAAAGAATTTCGACAGATATTCTTGGGGGAACAGCCTGAAACAGACGCTGGTAATCGCTATATCCTAGTAGTCAGTGACTACTATAAAACATAGACCGAAAGCGTTGCCATGCCAAACATGGAGGCACGAACTGTGACTAGCATAATTGTTGAGGAAGTTTTTGCGCGGTTTGGAGTACCTCGGTACATGCATTCGGACCAAGGGAAGCAATTTAAAGGGAAGCTATTCACAGAGATGTGCCAATTTATATACATGAACAAGACAAGGACTACGCCCTACGCCCCTCAGTCGGACGGAATGGTAGAGCGCTTCAGAAAAACATTGGCAACAATGCTCAGCGCTTACGTCAACGAGCACCATTCGGACTGGGACACATATGGTCTTCTCAGCAAAAGACAATAGGGTACACGCCCACTAAGCCTCTGCTCGGTCGTGAAGTTGCTACGACCTTGGACTTGATGTACGTAATGCCCCGATTCGCCAAGACCATCTTTCAACAACAGTGGGTATTGTTGGCCGTAAACATACGCAGTGCTCAACTACATGTAGCGCTAAACATGACATGTGAGCAGTAGTCAGGCAGGGGATAGCAAGTACGCTGTGAGTGCCGGTACGCTGCTCTTTCACCTGCCAGTGTGCGAGGATCGCCACTGCACAGTAGTAGCCAGTGCGTTGCCCGAGAAGATAAGCCAGTGCGCGAGGTTAGCCACTGCGCAATAGTTGGGCATGAGTAAAGCTTGTGTACATTTATTAAGTCGTTTTTGGGTTTTGTAGAGTGTCGTGGCAGGTAGCCCGACACTGTGTCGCTACCTTTGTTTTATGATTTTTTTTAATTTTTTTTTTTGGGATTCCCTGCATGAGAATAATTTGTAAATATTACTAATTCTTGTCTCATTCAGATAGGGTCTGCAGTGGTCTAATTATTTAATGTTAGGTCGCATCTAAGTTAGTGCGCCACAGCTACCAGGGTCAATCCACCGTTATATGCACAGCATATCCCGATAGACATTTGGGACGGACCAGATAGGTGCATGTACCGACCACGGTGCACGTTACAGACTCAACAATGCAGAAGATTAACATTTAGTTTTTTCGAGAAACGTCAATATTAAATTTGTGTGTAGTTGGTTCAATAAAAAATAATTTCGATTATTTCTAAAGATTTGAAACAAATCTGAAAATTGTAATTTTTGAAGGAATTGCATTTTTTCGTCACTTAATTTGGTCACTTACCTGAAGTATAAGAAGATAAACAGGGCGATGCCGAGTGTGAGAGTAGAACTAATAAATCCAAGATTATATATAATACGTTTGGCATAGTCCGAATCCAGTTCCTGTGAAAATAAGAACGTTTATTATTTTTCCCATATTATTCCCTTATTGCCGATTGGCAAGAAATGCATCACGTGTCCACCGATAAAAACCAAAATTAACTTGGAGTGCGTGACTTTTGTTGAAAGTTTGGGTGTTTCTAGCAATAGGATAATGACGTGTCTCAAAACGAACGCACCGCCCAGCTCCCGTAACGTTTTTGTTGTGCTTTGTTTCAGATTGCTTACATTTCTGGTTTTGAAAGTAAAAAAACAATTGAAGCCTTTAACGTAGGTCAATACCTGGATTTATCGACCCGAGATATATTAACCTTGGATTGCGTCCTAGGTAAATTTATCGATTCTCGGGTCGATAAATCTAGGTATCGACCTCAGCCAAAGGCTATAAATGGAATGATATAAATTATGTTCATATAATTATTTAAAACCAATGCAATTTATTGAGTTGAGTAAATGCAGTTAATATCATAATAAGAGAAATACGAAAACAAGTATTTGATAATTGAATAATTCGATACAGAGAACCATCTAAAGAACAGCTTTACTGCATCATATTGTGCATCGTCCATTTAGGGCTCAATAGATGTCCTAAAGATAAAAAGAGTGAATATCCATGTCAGTGTGTCTCTATATCGTAAAAAATATCAAAAACAGAATACTGCCGATAAGACCGCTTGTAAATTTATAAATTGACTGCAACAGATAATTTAACCGTAAACAAGCATTTCGCCGTGCTGCCGAAGTAAATATAAATTCCAGCTACAAGATTATGTCCAACCTCGTGAGAAATGGTTCAGTGTATGCTACTACAGTACATACAAATTACATAAAGGTGACACTTCCGGTACGAGGAGTAAGAATTATCTCCCATGATGCACTGTAGAAGCGTGACAGAATTGATAATTAAGGCTGTCAATAATGAAATAATACAAAAATCATTATACATAAAAATATCAAAATGAGCCTTTATCTGAACTAAAAAAATAATCTTATTATACATTCGGTTGCTAATTCAATCCAAAACAAAATAAATCCTACCTTGGAGGTCCAATCGTCCTCCGGGTGATTAGACAGAGCAGCTATACAGTTGTTGTAGTTGGCCAACCTCTCCCATGAACCGTTAGCTTGACAAAACTTACTGGCATTTTCTGAAATGACAAAAATTGTTATTCAGCTGAAAACGATCTTTTAAATAAAGATTGAAACTATTTTTCCCGGTTATTTATAATTTTTTCATATCATATTTGGCGAGTACTGACACAATATTTGTTTTGCTACTGTATAGCAGAGAACGTTTTACTCGTTTACTTTTATTTTTACATTTTTCACATGATTCATAATCCACGACAGACAAGTGATACATGTATTAGGCAAAGCAGTCTAACTAATTGGTCCTTGATACCCATAGCGATCAACAAAATGAATAGCTATTCATCTCTGACAACATCCTATAGAATGTAAATAATAAATGTTATAGTACTTGAACCTGCATTTTATGAATTATTTAGACCTATATCATGGTAAACAGTCAAGCCGCAATAACCTGCCAGCTTCGCTCGAACTAAACCGGATGTTGGCATGGCAGAGAGATACAATCTGATTAGTAGTGGCAGAATTAACGAGATTCGATTGTAGCGTATTATGGCATTCAGCACATTTCATTATTCAATTGCTTTTGTTTTACAATTTTGATTCACATGGTTAATTTCTGATTTGTTTTTAAGTTGTCACAGTTTTTATGTTGTTCGTAGAGGTTCAATACTATATAGGTATTTTTTTAAATGAAGTGGTTCAATACAGGTTGTGCGATACGCGGGAAGTCAATCGTTGCATATCAACATACTACTAATAATAATGATTCGAGATTCTTATATACGGCTTTGTCACAACCTAGTTCGTAGGTCGTCTCAAATCAGTTCACAAATTATTATCCGTGATTATAGGACCTTTGCAACCAGCCAATATATTTCTCAACTCCCAAGAGAGCATACAGCCGGAGCTGCCATTTCGGCGCTAACAGCTAGCATTCAACAATTCTAGCACTGCCCAATTACGTACTCATTTACAGCTGAGTAGACTGGAACAAGCGGAGTTAAGTATCTTGCTCAAAGATACAAAAACAGTGTCGTGCAGTGACTCGAACCCGCAAACATTCGGTCACGAGCCCGGCGTCCTACCACTAGACTACCGTGCCCCCAACATAACGTGTATTACACATGCTTATCTCAACTGTGCATTACAGATAAAGTGTGTACAAACTTGTGTATGTAGGTAATGAATGATCAACGTTATCATCAATATCTTTATTAAAAATTAATTACAAACACAATGTTTTTCAACGTACACTAAAATCCCCCAGTAGATAAAAACATAATTCTAATTTGTAGTAGTTTGTTTGCAAAGAGGGAACATTTATCAAGAATGAAATATAGCCGTTAATTTGGAAATATCACCTTCTAAATGTATACGATGACTATCATTTTCACTGATTGATCTGACACTTTGCCTTCTGGTCTGAAATTTCTAAATTGACAATTCATTTATTTAGTTTGTATTGTTTTACGGCCCATCGACAATTTGAGTCATTTAGGGCCAAACAACGATGTAAAAATAGACATTCACAAAAAAACTGAAACATCAAAACCAGAAACAAAAGGTTAAAATGTGTAAAGATGTCAAAATATATCAATAGCAAACGAATTATTGATAAAATATATCATATCTTATTATACAGATTAATTGAATGTAGGTAATCATAGAGTGATTGCACAGAAACTGTATCGAATAAATGTATTGAGGTTAAGTGATGCCTTAGCAGCTCTATCGACTTTTTCATTTCCATTTATTCCGACGAAGCCAGGAACCAAGTCGTGATCAGTTGACAGAAAACTAAAATGACAAACAGGATTTTAAGTTAAAAATGTTGATGTATATCATCGGGTACGATACAATTTTGTACAAGCAGAACACATTCTAAAACTAAGCCAGTCAGATAAATCAGATTTATGACGTTTATCGGTCGTAATAACTATCTGTAGAATAAAACAATGCAAATAGATTTTAAAGTAATGGCAATGAAATGGGAATTAATGAAACAGAAAAGCTCAAGGCCGCCGAAAACGATTCTGGAACGTCAAATTTGTCAAATAATTTGAACCCATTACTGTGAACACAGCACTTTTCCCGCGATTACTTTAAAACTGCAAAAATGCCCAAACAGATAATGGGATCATATTGTCTGAAAACGTCGCGACACAGAAGTTAGTGGCAAATATGTTCCAGGAACGACACAAAGGACTATCTTGAAGGACTGAAATGCATCTTTTAAACATTTATGATGCTTTAGAACACAATTCCGGTAGAACGTATTCAATGATGCGCATAGAGCATTTGGAATAAGCTGATGGACTGTTTAGTCCCCGACGTTTGCCGAAACCATTATGACCTTAGGTATCTGTCTTTAATCACTGACAGTGTTTATGATATACACATTTCACTCAACTTTAATAAGAACTTAACTAATACTCCTTTGATTTATGAAATGCATACTATTAAGGGGATCGTAAACCACCCTTTCTACGTCAACATTAGTTTAGACCAAAATAGATTTCCACATTTGAGTTGTATAACGAAGAAACAACATACCATAACCGTCAAGAATATGCATTTCATGCCATTCGTCTGCTGGATAACCGAACTACTCGATATGGAAACGGACGTAAAACCTATCTAACACACATTTTATTTCCTTTAACAATTTTGATATTTTCAAAGGAAAATAATATTCTAACGTCCTTTGTGATCTTCATCGGTTCAGAATACAATTAAAACAAACTTGGTTTAATACTTATTTTTGTGAGAACAATATCGTGCTTTCTTAAATTTCAGGTTCCGTCAAGCGACATTCGCAAACTATTTGAGTTATTACCTTGTAATTTTGAATTGGACTTCATACGTCGTAGTTGGTCCTCGATTTATGAACCAGTTTAACGGAAAGACCCGAGCAGTGTCGGATAGGAAAACATTCACGTGCAATTGATCTCCCTTTTTATTGGAAACAAGGAGCTATTAAGGATCCCCGTCCGACTGCACTAAAATTGTTACAATGCCTTTGAAGCTGTTTTTCCCCAATCCATAACTGACAGGACACCAAACCTTGCGGGACATTTTATGAAAAGAAATAAGATTAAATAAACTTACCATAACCAAGAAATGTGTTCTTCTAACTGGCAAAAAAAGAAGACCCCCNCTTGACTACAGCTTGCTATACTATCCCTTTAACTGACTGATCTATCTGGTCAAAGGAAGTGTTTTAGCAAAACTGTGCACAGTTATATCCAAAACAAAATTAAGCGGAGGTTACCGAATAAACGAAAAAGTACAGTACAGTGGGACAGGGATCTTTAAGATGCATGCAACACTCATTCGTTTACATCCGCTGCATTTAATCAGCTGATTGAAGTCTAAAACAATGTCTTATTATTTTAGCAATTGTAACGATTTTGATATCATACGTGTTACATTTGAAAGTTTCAATATTTCTTTGATCCTGAAAAAGCAACCTAAATGCCTATGTGCTTTAAATACTGAAAGAAGTTTAGAAATCATTGGAAATAATTTTTGGGAATATCAAAATAACAACATGACCTAGTTGTAGGATGAATAAGCCTTTAGGTATGATTCATATGTATAAATCATAAAAGTTCCCTAATACAAATCACTAGGATTAAAAATAGACATCCATGATATGCCCGCGTTGCTGTTCATACGAGGTGATCTTTTGTCATTGATTGGAAAAATGAGATTAATTTCTGGATTTTTTGTCAACTTAGGGCCAGACAGTCTTGGCACTAAGCTTACTTGATAACCAGGATGAGAGATCTTTGTTTGACCAGGCAAATACAGTCGTTAGCGCTCTTCCATCTTATGACAATCCGACATAATTCACTTAGGCTGAATGTTTGTCTTGCTCATCCATTATGTGTCTCTGCCGCTACATCGTGATTGGATCTTCGTTAATCCAGAGCTTAGTGTCTGTTTATGGGGCTTTAATGTTCAATTAGGGACATTTTGACGGCTAAAATAAGTAATATCATGTTGTGTCATCATTCAACGCAATACAAATATACTTAATTGGAGTTCTGCAAATGTTCGTAATAGTACATAGCTGAAATGTTTGATCGTGCAACAAAGACCGTTAAGAAAGCAATTATATAGATTAAAACACATTTAATAGGATTGTGCTTTCTTGATTGAACGTAAGATCAAACTTTTCCTTTCATGAAGCAAAAACGTTGGAAGAAATTGTCTGTCATAACAAACATTCTTGGGGGCGGTAATATGAGTATATGTGACTAATTGCTAGTTATTATTAAGTAATTATCAAGTCCCTTCAGTGTATCATGTCAAAAAGTATCGATTATATTTTTTCTCATTTAGTCATGTCGACAAAAAAATCGGTTTTCAATGCATAGGTACTATTTCTTACAGAGTTACGGGGATCCATGGCTCTCTATATACCCCTTCCTCCGTTGAGCCCAGGTAAAACCTTAAAACCTTTGGATTTGAAAGTAGACCTGTCCTCATAAAACACAAAATATGTTTTGCTGATAAATTACAAACTGGAATGTATTACTCATTTTACTGCAATATGGGAGAGAATAAATGTCAATAGAGTAATACAATACCTGAACTTATCTTGAGTTTATGTTAAATAAGCAACACAGGCGTATTTTATGTCTAGCTTGTCATGTTACATAAAGCGGAAGGTGAATTCAAATAAGCTATATATCTGTTTATCAAATGAAAATAAGACAACATGTGTTGAACAACACATTTCCTAACAAGGAATTTTGATGTAAGATAATGAGTATATATGAGGACCATCTATGCTGATGCATTGCACTTTGCCAATACACGATGTCAATTACGCCCGCAATTAGAATCATTTATCCATTCTTCAGATATAACAAAACTATTTAGACATTTTGACTTTCGGTTTTTCCGATGCACATTCCTTAAACATTAACATTGCAGAACTTTCACATACTGGACATATATCTCTTTATTAGTTGAAAGTTTTACATCCTGTTTTTATGTCAAGAAGTTATGGGTAGAATTTCATATCAAACTGATAATGGGTAAATCGACACCTATTTTGCGTAATGTTTTTCGTCCTCAATTTGTGAATGCAAGAGGATAATGGCGTTGTATCCAAAATCAAAAGCATTTGGGTATTACATTATAGATAATACCTAGTTATGTATCCTTTTAAGTTTTACCTCGATACAACGAGCAGCTATATAGCAGTAGATAAGGGACGGTGGCCATTAGAGTAGAGCTTTTATGTCGTTTTAACAACTCCAACATTACAAGTTGAGTATAAAATGGGCTGGGGTGGATGTTGCGGTATCTGTGCTGTAGCATTCAAGTTAGGTGGCACTATACATGATACCGTTGGAAGCACGGTTTTACTACAATCAGAACACATTACAGCTCCATCACACACGCAGGCCTACACACATAGGGAGATATTAGCCAGATGGCATAGTACATGTACTAGTAGTTAGTGTCTGATAAGGCAGCTCTTGCTATTTTCTCAATATTGATTAATGTATAGGTATGCTAATTGTATTGATTGTATAAATTGCCTATTTATATACTGTAAAGCGCTTTAGGGTAGCTTATTCTATCAAGCTAGATAGGGCGCTATATCAAATGTTGTATATTATTGTTATTATTTTATTATAGGTGCTGATGATTGATGTTCATCTGATGAACATGCACCTATATATAGACTGGCCCCTTGTCTAGAATCTTGCATTTATATGGAAAAAAGGAGACTTTTTACAATTTTGATATCTTGGTTGTCTGATCCCGAGTTTCAAAATGGCGGAAGATGAGGTAGTGGGCGCGTGCAACTTGACACTTCCTAACAGAACCTTCAGGGCTAGCAGAAAAGCCAAAGTATAGGGGAGGAATTCATTTCCCTGTTGGCAAGCTAGTTTTTTCCAGCAATGCCATGAATCTCTAGTACTCGCTCAAAAGTTAGGCAACGTTGAGCGTGGTCGGTAGCTGGATGGGCGCCCGCCTGCACGTCACACTAGCAGCCGATGTAAGAAACGCGCAACAGACCACGTTTAATATGAATAAAGAGTACAATGCCTTTTAATGATCCAGCAAGGGTCAACACGAAAAGGAGGCAAGTATGACGTAATTATATATATAGGATCTGACATGAGTTTTTATTTCATAGGATATTTATGAATCGAGTCTAATTTTTTTTTTTTTCAATTTAGCCTTTCTCTGGCAAGCTAAAATGAAAACACTTCGTGACGAGTTTCATACATTACATATGAAATGAAAACGGGTTTAAGATACTTTTTTTCATTTAATCAAGATTTGTGACATTTAATCGTGTGAAGCGGCAATTTTCATGCAACCTTGAAATGTAAAAAGCCGCCATTTTGACTCCAGTGCGTACATGTACGTCTGTGACTTCATGTACTTGTCCTAGGCGTGACGTCACAATTGAAACTTACAACCAATCACAGAGCTGATAGGTCATATTACATGGGTTAATACGTAACAAAAGAATATAACACGGGTATGTATATTCACTGGATAACACAGTACATTGCGATAAAACTGAATATGGCTATTAAAGTTTCCACACAATATCGGTTACCAATCTGCCTGCATTTTCATCTATTTTGAACTTGTACATGTATGTAAGACTGTAATACATTATAACTTTCTGTCTCTATTTTTTTTAATCCATCTTCTTTTCCCTTTCATATATGATTAACAACATTTATGCATACAATTCAATATAGTTTTCACCAGTCGTCAAGTGTTATCATGTTCTTAATTTGGGCGTTGTTTTGATAGCTCATGTATATAGTCTCGGTCAATAATGCACACATTCTTGCAATGTAATTGTATTACACAAGTGACATAATATTTCAGAGTTAAATCTTGTTTAATGATAACATTGCGTAATTCTTGATTTTATGATATCAGACTTTTATCAAGAAAAGTCGCTAAAGGTCTTCACAGATGCATTTAATGTAAACGATATTTCGGATAGGCCAGCAATACTAGCCCATACATAACTAACGGAATATATCTTTTACGTTCAATGTAAACAGGGAACTCTCCACCCTTGGGATAAGAGTTTTAAAGTGTAGCACTCAACAAAATCTCGATGAAGCTTTCTTTATCCATATAATAAATTAGATGGTTCAAGTTTCCCAAACAAAACAATACAAGTTGCAACTGTGAACTCATTGTGCAGGGCCATGGCGTATGAACTGTGTGTCAAAATTGATGTCTTGATTGCGATATGGTTACTCTGCATACCGTGAGGATGTGTTCCTATTCCGTCTTTGCGTATTGCAGAGTTATCTTCTCTTAGGAGCAGGTATTGATTGTTACGTCATTGGTCTGCGCGAGAAAATTACGTCGTTTTCTCAAAAATTGATGACGTTACTCTCACAAACAAATGACGTAACAATCAATACCTGCTCCCAAGAGAAGATAACTCTGCAATACGCAAAGACGGAATTGCGAAGTGACGACGTTAAACAATAAAGCCGTATATGAGCTTTATTTCCCAAGGTACGTAAAGCCAAATTGACATTTGCCCACATGGGAGCCTAATGTGAGTAAATACGCCTACATATTGATTTGGATAGGAAGTATTTTTTGATCGAAATAGATCATATTTTGAGTTAAAACAAATGCGAAAATGCAATTGTGTGATGGTAACTGCACGTACTTCTCTTAAAACTTGATATAGCAGTACACTTTAGTCAAACGTCGTTTCACAGCCACAAAACACCGGTTGTCCCACTGTCCCGTCCATGGTGTTACGAAAACTGTTCGGTCTTTCGTCAATGCAAATATAGTCAAACCGTGAGATAATCGAGTATTTAAAGAATCCGAATTTCAACAGTCAAAAATAAACCTAATAGGCTGGAAAGTAATTACACAGATAACAAATATCATGCGGTATTAACTTGGAAATTATCCTTCAAGAACTAGCAGAATACAATAAACCAAGACGAACGCTATTATCCTGTGCTTAACGATTCTATAAGTTTTCTTTTAATTTTACATCACTGGAAAACACAACTTGACAAACATAGCATTTGAAGATATTTATAGGCCTCTGTTCGCATTTCGAGTGTTGCATTCATGCATGTACCGGAAACAGGACAGTTAAGGTATAGATTATCGTTATACTCTGTTGCATAAATCATCAGGTCAAATGTACCGGTACTGCATAGAATCGTGGTAATCAGGATTTACTGCAACAATCCTTGTTCTGTTTTAAGACGTACGGGCCTCTCTACGGTTTCATGTCATAAATATGAGGACTACAAAATGGTGCAGGTAAAATCAATGTAGGCAAAAGATCTAGGAGGCCCGTATCGCTTTTCTTATTTTTTTGAAAAATGAGGAAAACAAAAAGGTTAATTGAAAACATAATGAAACTGTATATTCGTTGAAAGTATGACAGTTGTAATGTTAATGCTCAAAGAGACCATTTGACTATGTCTAAATATCTAAGAACATCGATTCTAGAAGATGCGTGGCATGTATACGTTATATAAACAGCAATTCATCGATATAATATTCCGTCTTTGCAGAGTTATCTGTTTTGTGGGCAGGTATTGATTGTTACGTCATTAGTTTGTGTGAGAAAATTACGTCGTTTTCTCAAACAAATTATGACGTTACTCTCACAAACAAATGACGTAACAATCAATACCTGCTCACAAGAGTAGATAACTCTGCAATACGAAAAGATGGAAAAGACAGGTGCCTAACGTCTACCTTGTGCTTTCTATCAGTCTCAAAACGTAGCAGCCATGATTAAGGACAAAGGAAAAAATACATATGAATTTGAGAAAGTTCTGTCTAGAGCTTCTCGAGAAAAAGCAATAACAAACCAGCAAATTCAAGAATGGTGGCTTGTTCTTCTGGTCAAATTTGAACATTCAAAACTAAAACCAAGATGTCTCAAATAAGTCACTGCGTGACAATTTCAGAAAATACTTACATGTAAATAGGCATAATATTTTCATTGGTGATGCACGTACTCCAAAGGCTTTCACTGAACACTGTCAAAGTTATCACTGTAGTTTAAGCTAAAGCGCATCTACTTTCAATTAATAGTTAAATTTAAAGCGTTAAAATAAACATGTAAAATCCAATGATGTTTATTTTATTATGATTCTGATACACAGCAAATTGTGTTGTATATACAGTAAGTCAAAACGACCGCTTCACTGTGACAATACTCTCAAATCCAATTACTTCCCGAAATTGAAAAACGATAATCTCGGTTTACATTTCTTGCGACCATAAGTAGATTTCGAAGTATTAATCTTGTAAAACATCTCATTTATTCATATAAAAGTCCTCAGAACGACATAATAATTCACCTAACTGATAGATATTCTTTAAATTACCCCAGTGTGCCATCACCAGCTAATGTACTCTTGGCAATTTCATACTCTGAAAACACGTTATATGCACAATGAAATCGTATGCCCAAAGCCGTTTGATTTATGTATTTGCTAACACTGCCAACCGAATACAGATTTAATCAAAACAAAATAACTACGTTTTGTATAATATGTTTTTTTTCGGATGCAAAGTACGGACGAGCTATACACTATATCAACAAATTCAGAATGTTGTCTTTCATTTAATAACAATAAACGTCATATAGGCGTGGCATCATCTATTGAGCTACTGTAGATCACGGCGACTCCATCTCAAGAGTACATAATGATGTAAATCTAGCAAACATGAAATAGAAAGGCATCTTCGCAAAAAACTATTCAATTACGACGTTTTGTTTAAATGAGGTCATACATTTCAGCGTTAATTGGTCATATGCTTAACATAATACATACACGAATTAAAAGCCAAAGAAAAACCAAGGGGAAACAAACCCGTAATTTGAAATTAGGAATCTTGGAAAACACGAATAAATGAAAGTTTAAGACGGCACACAGTTAAAGCAGAGCAAGAAGAATAAGACCATACGTTCCGGAAGGGTAACCGTCGTCTGCCGACATCCGATATAAGGGTATAGCTAAAAGTAATTAATGGCACGTCCTCAATAAAAAAAAAAACAGGGCAGTGTCATTGAAATTAAACGGCACACTTATTGGAATAATGAAAAACGGTAATAGAATATCAATTTACAAGATGATGGTCGCGACCATATCATCTGGTTTTATTTTTCATCAACTGGCAACACATGAATATTTCATGATTTTCTACCACTGGTATAGTGTAGCTATTCATTTGTTACCCCAAGAAAACTGTAACTAACATTCAGATAACAGTAAGCTGGCATGCATTGGTAACACTTTTGTCAAGGGTATGTTTATTAAAGTATTTCACTTGTGTATAATCCAACATCTATGTAATAACAGACTGAGATAGACTTCAGACATGCTTGTGACATTATTGATTTACATTTCGACCTGAAATCACGGCTACTGTGTCGGGTATCGATGTGTCAGTCCTTATGTGAAACTGGCATGTGCGTAGCATGTTACTTTTAATGTGGACGATTTCATCTCAATTATCCTAATCTCCTCTATATAAGAGTCCATTTTCCATCATCAATCGGAATACAATTCCAAGCTGAGATACGAAAATAGATACAAAGAAGGATATTAATTGATCTGGATAACCAGGAGTATCTTACAACAACTGACGATATTGGAAACGTATAGCTTCATATTGCATACGAAGTGATTTACGAGAAATATGACTGCTGGTTCATCGTTTTTGTTTGCTCGTTATTAATTTTGATATGAAATTTTAGACGAAACATTACGTGCTTTTTATGTCTAATCTTCTCTGGAATATCTATTTTAAGAAAGTTATGGAAATAAGGTACATATATTGCAGATTACTAAGCACACTCATATTCTCGCCAATAAGTCTAATTTGGAAGCATGTTCATGCGAACAAGTATTCACAAAAATAACTGATTCACAGTTAATTGGGTATTGTTATATGCATTGTACAAGTTGTATTAATACAAACGATTTCAAAAACTCCGACGCAACACGGGGGAGATGAAATAAAAAGAATGGCTACCCTGTGTTAACTTGAAAACGTGGCGAAACAAAAGTTAAACCTTTTCAGTTTTCCAAAATTACTTCTTCCAAGATTGTACTAGTAATACGAATCGTTTTAATATCTTCAGAATCGCCAGATCAAATTTGATGCTAAGTCAACCCAAACCGCGTAAAATTCTGTTACAGTATTTACTGAAGTTGAACATTTTGTGCTTAATTCAAATCGCATTCCTATTGGCTATGAATGTCAGTGCTAATTATACATTACTATTTTGACGTCATTAATATAACGCTGAATACCCAACCACAAACCTCGTTGAAAGAAAGCAGTAATTATTAAATAATTAAAAAAAATACGTACATGATGTATAAACCTAACCTTATTCTATGTTGAATCTCTATAAACAAATAAAATCTAATTTCAGCAAGAAATAACGGTCAGTCCTCATTGATACTCATCATAAAGGCCAACTGCAAGTGACAAATTCAATTGGACGGCCTACGCTCTTTATCGTATTTGTCATTTCCAGATGTCATTCATATTGCTTATGAATGCCTGCTGATACAAGTCCAATGCCTAAATGGAATTTCTTCGAAAGAGTGCCAACTATCGGAAAAACACGAGCTTTTGAAATGGTCAATTAAATGCGTTATCGCGATGAGGCAGAGTTTTGTTTTGGTTTACATAAACATTGACTGAAATGGTATTGACAACGATTTTGCACATCTTTGTTGTATGCCTCGAGAATGTGCATGGTTTTGCGTACATTTATATCCATTTACGAGTTATGACTTGATGAATGACAGAAAAAGGAAACGAGAATAACCTTTTACTTTCACTACTGATTATTAATGCGGTAAAAGAGACCAGCATCAACAAGAAAGTCTTGTTTCGCGCATTTGTTTGCCGCCAGTGGTATGTAACAACGGTAACAACAGATATGTCGGACAGATATTGTAATGAGAGTTACAACAAAAGATTATCCAGTAGTCATTCTCAAAACATAAACGAACACATCACTTTTACGAACGTTTTCATACAACCATCGTTGAGCTTTTAATTCATAGCTAATACAGGAATCTTTAAGTAAGAGTCAATGCTTAATTTAGAAGACAAGGTCAATGGTGCACTAACAAGTCACATTTAATACTGAACTAACAAGTCACATTTAATACTGAACTTATAAGTCATATTTAATACTGAACTAACAAATCACATTTAATACTGAACTAACAAGTCACATTTAATACTGAACTAAAAGTAACATTTAAAACTGAACTAACAAGTCACATTTAATACCGAACTAACAAGTCACATTTAATACTGAACTAACAAGTCACATTTAATACTGAACTAATAAGTCACATTTAAAACTGAACTTAAAAAAATATGATTATTGCTGAACTTACAAGATATAATCAATGTGCACTAACAAGTAACATTTAATACTCATCTTAAAAAAAATTGGATTATTGCTGAACTTACAAGATATAATCAATGTGCACTAACAAGTAACATTTGATACTAAACTTAAAAAAAATATAATTACTGCTGAACTTACAAGATATAATGAATGTGCACTAACAAGTCACATTAAATGCCGAACGTGTACACTATAATTACTGCTGACCTTACAAGATATAATCAATGTGCACTAACAAGTAACATTTGATACTAAACTTAAAAAAAATATAATTACTGCTGAACTTACAAGATATAATGAATGTGCACTAACAAGTCACATTAAATGCCGAACTTGCACACTATAATTACTGCTGACCTTACAAGATATAACAAATGTGCACTAACGAGTCTTATTATATTACTGGTGCTAATTCCCAGCCCTGATTGGAGGAGCGACGTCACGTGACGAGTCTGTAAATATGTTACAGACTTCGTTCTATAAATAGAAAAGTGTTACAAACCTCGACCTATATATAGAAAAGTGTTACAGACCGCTACTAAAATAGGCCGAGGTAATTTCCCAGACAGTCTTTAAATCTGTTACCATTCACACTACTGAATTCAACTACAGTTCAAATAATTGTTCAAATAATATTTATTTGAAATTAAATATCACATGAATTGAATCTGAAATTCAATTTTTGTGTATGTTATTTTGTATTTGAAGTCCTTCACTCTGTGATTCCAAAATGCTCCATGCCATCCATGTGTTATGAACATGAAAAAATATTAATCTTATTGTAAAATGTCATATGATAAAACAATTGTGGACTTCAGTTTCGGTCTATCCCTGATTTACGGACCTGGTCTGAACAATATTCACCTCGGCCTTCAGCCTCTGTGAATATTGTTCAGACCAGGTTCGTAAATCAGGGATAGACCTCACCTGAAGTCCATAATTGTAAAACATTAAATGCTGAACTTGCACACTATAATTACTGCTGACCTTACAAGATATATAATCAATGTGCACTAACAAGTCACATTAAATGCCGAACTTGCACACTAGCATTGCTGCTGACCTTACAAGATATAATCAATGTGCACTAACAAGTCACATTAAATGCCGATCTTGCACACTATAATTACTGCTGACCTTACATGATACAATCAATGTGCACTAAGAAGTCACATTAAATGCCGAACTTGCACATTATAATTACTGCTGACCTTACAAGATATAATCAATGTTGCATTACAAAGTAATCTTTAATGCCGAACTTCGTACTTTAATTACTGTTGAACTAACAAGTCACATTAAATGCTGAACTTGCACACTATAATTACTGCTGACCTTACAAGATATAATCAATGTGCACTAACAAGTCACATCAAATGCCGAACTTGCACACCACAATTACTGGTGATCTTACAAGATATAATCAATGTTGCACTACCAAGTAACATTTAATGCCGAACTTCGTACTTTAATTACTGTTGAACTAACAAGTCACATTCAATGCTGGACTTACAAGTCACAGCCAATGATTGATATACGAGTCACAGTCAATGATGAACTAACAAGTCACAATACATTCTGTATATTTTAAGTTATTGTCAATTCTGAACTTGTAAGTGGCAACGAAAGCTGAACGAAGTCACAGTGAATGCGCTGCGCTATCCATCTACAGTTCGTGCTGACTTAACAAGACACAGCAATCATCAAGTTCTCAAGCTAAGATCAATGCTGGATTTTCAACGAGAAGCTTACACTTAACTCCCAAATGATAAGCAATTCGGAAATCAATATTCACTCTCAAGGTTGCATTGACAATGGCTACCAAGACAAAGGTTGACTTTCAACTCTTTGCCAATGCGCTGTACCCAATATGCCTAGCCAAGTCTGAACTACCAATGCAAAGCTAACGCTAAGCTTATAAGTCAATCCCATTGATACATAGCCGACACTGACCTTACAAGACACAACCAATGAATTCCAGAGCCAGTGCGGAACTCTGCAACGCTACGTTAATTGAAAATCAATTAGTATTTTGTTTCACTAAAACTTGATTTCGCGAGTTACGCGACATATGATACATACTTACACTATATGCTATAACTAGTATGAAATAACTTCTATAATTACAACACTTACAGCTGCATTAACTCACGATTCTATCTACTGTACGAATTTATTGTGCTTTTATTTCCGATAGGTTCCTATTGATTTAGGCTAGATATTTGAAGAAACCTGACTTTAATTCCGATTTCACAACTATGTATCTATTTCTAGAATTTTGATTGGCAAAAAATCGCTTACAAAATTTATATCCTGCTGAATCATTCTGTCAACATACACATTGCTTATGTCTGAGAGCACCAAGCAGTCATATTGGCACTGATGCAGACTAGATAGTGGTTACGATAGGCTAACTTAAACTACGTTCCATCAGTGGAATCATACCATAGGACACAGTTGATAAAGCTATGACCGGAACAGGCAGACATTCACTAAACTAAATGCTTCAACGTTCCACTGGTGATCTCACACTTTCTTCTACTTATGATTTAGACATGAGAGTGATGACGTCAGACTACTACTACGTTCAACTGGTGGTCTCACACTTTTTACTACTTATGATCTAGACCTGAGAGTGGTGACGTCAAACTGCTAGTACGTTGCACTGGTGGTCTGACCCTCGCTACTACTTTTGATCTAGATCTGAGAGTGATGACGTCAGACTGCTAGTACGTTGCACTGGTGGTCTGACTCAACCTGCTACTTTTGATCTAGACCTGAGAGTGATGACGTCAGACTGCTACTACGTTGAACTTGTGGTCTGACCCTCGCTACTACTTTTGATCTAGACCTGAGAGTGATGACGTCAGACTGCTTGTACGTTACACTGGTGGTCTGACTCTACCTGTTACTTTTGATCTAGACCTGAGAGTTATGACGTCAGACTGCTAGTACGTTACACTGGTGGTCTGACTCTACCTGTTACTTTTGATCTAGACCTGAGAGTTATGACGTCAGACTGCTTGTACGTTACACTGGTGGTCTGACTCTACCTGTTACTTTTGATCTAGACCTGAGAGTTATGACGTCAGACTGCTAGTACGTTACACTGGTGGTCTGACTCTACCTGTTACTTTTGATCTAGACCTGAGAGTTATGACGTCAGACTGCTAGTACGTTACACTGGTGGTCTGACTCTACCTGTTACTTTTGATCTAGACCTGAGAGTTATGACGTCAGACTACTAGTACGTTGCACTGGTGGTCTGACTCTACCTGTTACTTTTGATCTAGACCTGAGAGTTATGACGTCAGACTGCTTGTACGTTACACTGGTGGTCTGACTCTACCTGTTACTTTTGATCTAGACCTGAGAGTTATGACGTCAGACTGCTAGTACGTTACACTGGTGGTCTGACTCTACCTGTTACTTTTGATCTAGACCTGAGAGTGATGACGTCAGACTACTAGTACGTTGCACAGGTGGTCTGACTCTACCTGTTACTTTTGATCTAGACCTGAGAGTTATGACGTCAGACTGCTTGTACGTTACACTGGTGGTCTGACTCTACCTGTTACTTTTGATCTAGACCTGAGAGTTATGACGTCAGACTGCTAGTACGTTACACTGGTGGTCTGACTCTACCTGTTACTTTTGATCTAGACCTGAGAGTGATGACGTCAGACTACTAGTACGTTGCACAGGTGGTCTGACTCTACCTGTTACTTTTGATCTAGACCTGAGAGTTATGACGTCAGACTGCTTGTACGTTACACTGGTGGTCTGACTCTACCTGTTACTTTTGATCTAGACCTGAGAGTGATGACGACAGACTGCTACTACGTTGAACTTGTGGTCTCACCCTCGCTACTACTTATGATTTACACCTGAGAGTGATGACGTCATACTGTTACCACATTCAATTGGTGGTCTGACCCTCGCTGCTTCTTATGATTTAGACCTGAGAGTGATGACGTCAGACTACAACTACGTGCAACTGGTGGTCTGACATGCTTCTAGTGTACTTATGACCTATACCTGAGAGTGATGACGTCATACTGCTAGTACGTTGCACTGGTGGTCTGACTCTACCTGCCATTTTGATCTAGACCTGAGAGTGATAACGTCAGACTGCTACTACGTTGAACTTGTGGTCTCACCCTCGTTACTACTTATGATTTACACCTGAGAGTGATGACGTCATACTGTTACCACGTTCAATTGGTGGTGTGACTCTCGCTACTTCTTATGATTTAGACGTGAGAGTGATTACGTCAGACTGACACTTCGTTCTTATGGTGGTCTTAAACTATCTACCACTTGTATATTTAAGTCCTGAGAGTAATGACGTCAGACTGCTGGTACTTTGCACTGGTGGTCTGACACTCCCTGCTACTTATGATTTAGACCTGAGAGTGATCACGCAAGACTGCTTCTACGATCCACTGGTGGTCTTATACTTTATACTACTCACTGCATATGTGTGTTACGTTCATCTTTCACTATCTTCTGATATTGGACTAAACTTAACAGTGGCTACAACAAGGACAATCCGAAAACGATTAACTGGTCCAGTGGTTGCACATGTACTATAATCGACCTTACTGTGATCTATATCTACCTGCACAGCGCCCGGGTGTTATTTACTCAGCGTTGGATACAGGGGTAGTACAGTGTAATAAGTAACATTTTCTCAGGTAGTATTCTTTTTTTTCTGAATTGAGAAATAATCTGGAACAACGATTCTTCCACCGATATATTTTGGGGGTAAATCGATAATTCATTTTTAAATAGTATTTCACTTCTAATGATACATTGGTTTGGTTTGGTTTAATTTTGTTTAACGTTATATTAACAGCTAAGGTCTACAATAGACAACGGTTTCGGCAGAGTCGCGTATATGACACCCCGCTGGTAGTTCCTCACCCTCCAATTCTAATGATCACCACTCAATAAAATGAATCAATTCAGACGTGATGACGGTGCGTTTACAAGGATTGCTTATCTTTATGCGTTTCACTGAAAATGAAATTTGTACTGGAAAATCCGACACATAACAAAATGTTCATATATGTATATCGAAACGCACTAAATATGAATTGGACCAAACAATAATTGGGTTACTCTACAGCAAAGGACGATGGTTAATAGGTGTGACTTCATCAGATAATTAATAGTTCACATATATACCTCTATCAGTTTGATGGAATAATGAATCGGTAAGTCTAAACGAACCAGAACTAACTTAACGTTATCATAATGTATTAATGGTAAAGAGTCTGTCTTGTAAATAACATATAGAACATAGATAGCATACAACTGTACATTAACAGATAGCATTGGCTAAAATAGAAACTCGAAATCTGAGTTTTTTTTTATTTGTTTTTGCAACAGCTTATCTTCAAGGATTTCAGAAATTAAATAAACCCATGCTTATGCTTATTGTATGCTGTATACTGATTCAAAGCTCATGTTTGGCTTATTCAAAACTAGTCGGGACCTAAGGTCAGGTGCCAATCAAATGGCAATATCATCAAGAATAAATTCCAGCATTTAAAGTCAAGAGTTTCAATTTGTTGAGCATTTATTCTGATCTTTACAAAAAATGTCGATCTTCCGTCGTCATCATTATTAATCAGTAGTTTATCCGCTTTGCGTTTCAGGTTATAAAACCTTTATGTTAATACATTTATGCAGCACTTATAAGGTTCATTTTAAAATGTTACTTATACATGCCCGAAATTTCAAGGAACCACTGTATTTGTGTGGTAAAAGTACTCCCTGTTTTTTTTATATAAATCTTTCAATTCTTATTCGCAAAGATTACTTTCTCATTGAGGCTATTTACTGTTATTTACAGCTTTCCACGAGATATTAGTGCTGTAAAGATGATTTCAATTCAGAATGTGTTCGTATAAAAAATTACACAAGAAACATACTCCAGTCGTTTTTCCCTTTGCGACCTGAAATGATCGCCTGCATTTATTTTGATAGAACACTCGCGGATATAAATACAAGCTAAAACAGATTGAATTCAAGTGTTATTATATGTGTACTTACTTGTTATGTCGATACGATCCATGATGGGACAGTCTATTATGGAGTACTGACCACCAGGGGTAGCCGGCCAGCACGACAATCCATCCCACTGCATATCACAATAGATTCGTCCGGCATCTGTAACAAAGGAAACGGGGAAATGACATTAACACGCAGACTTTTATTATATAACTACACTGTTATCAGTGTCATAATCCCTAACGCACATTATTTTAGATTGTGACGTCGCAAATAGGACAACTTGATGACGTCATTTACTTGGTGCCATCACCAACATTGTTCGGAGTCAAAGTATCGTCGTTAAGATTCCACGTCAGTCCGAGAAAATGTCCTTTTCACGGAAATATTTACAACAGATCTTGGTTACTGTATGACATAAACTCTTCGTTGTGTATAAACATTCATGGTTTTCGTGGTTGCTATTGAACCATGAAAATAAGTAAAACGAATATGAATGATATACGTGTCTACTATTTTTTAATATAGAATATCCACGAAAGTTTGTGGTAAAGATTCCATGTCAGTCTGAGAAAAATGTCCCTTTCACGGAAATATTTGCAACAGATCTTGGTTACTGTATGACATAAATTCTTCGTTGTGTATAAACATTCATGGTTTTCGTGGTTGCTATTGAACCATGAAATTAAGTAAAACGAAGATGAATGGTAAGTGTCTACTGTTTGTTAATATAGGATATCCACGAAAGTTTGCGGTAAAGATTCCATGTCAGTTTGAGAAAAATGTCCCTTTCACGGAAATATTCGCAACAGATCTTGGTTACCGTATGACATAAACTCTTCGTTGTGTATTAACATTAATGGTTTTCGTGGTGGTTATTGAACCATGAAAATAAGTAAAACGAATATGAATTATATACGTGTCTACTATTTGTTAATATAGGATATCCACGAAAGTTTGTACCACAAAACGATCTAAATAGCTTCAAACCACGAAAGAAAGTACCCACGAACGTTTCGTCTTATACAGAATACCATAGACGGAAATTTATTTTCGTTTTCATTTTATTTGTGATTAATGAACCTTGTCAAGATTGTTGTTTTATTTTAAGCTCTACAGTGGGACGTTAAAATGGGTACTCTGGTTTCCCCTACATTGAAACCATCTGCACTCTTCCATCCGGGCCGACAGAAGAGTTTATGTTAGCTGATATAGCTTGCTTCGCTATTGTTGTAAAATAGGTAAAGATTTTATTTAAGCACTATATTTAACAATATAGAATATCTCGATCAATTATTAGATATTTAAAAGAGAAGATGAAATTTGTCTTCGGTGGATTATTCCAATTTTATTGAGTTCGAAGAAATGAACGCTGCATTTGGTGTAATTGCCATTTTTTATATTTGGGTGTAGAACCAATGTATTCGATCTTAATTAACAATGGAATAACTTAGAATTCACATGATAAGCACAATATTTGTAGTTTTAAGTAAGTATTCTCTTATGTGGTGTCATGGCATAAGATGATATGTTTCGAATTTGGTACTTGTTTAGATGGAAATAACATTTTTTCTTCGAATTGTTAGAATCATTATTCGTTAATATACATGTTGTGCACAAATATTCGAACATTTGCTACCTTAATTGTTTTTTTCAATTCCTTAAGTCTCCAGATATAAAAATTACATTATTATTGGTTCAAACGACCACTTTTGGTTTATTCGATATGCCCTCCAGCACAGGATACTAAAACATATCTGTAACCAAAACTCTACTGGAACCACACACTGACCCATACATTAATACGATCGTACATTTTTATTTTCGGGTAATTTTAAATATTTAAAAATTATATACATATTTACATGGCATAAAAATTGATTAAACATGAATGATATATGTCCTTCTTTTCCCCAATTAGAGTAAGGATATTTAACAATAATGCCAGAAAAACATGGCACGTTTGCTTTACTAAGTAGTTTTTTACCCAAGGCCCAATACAGGTTCTAGATATTAGGACCACTTGATCTGTACCTGGATACTCCAGTTCATTCCCACATTAAGACACCCCACCAACAAGGGTGATTAATATAGGTTGAAATAACTGGTTTAATAATAATTGTAAAATAAAAAAGCGTATATGTTCTAGATATCCCTTTACGAAAAGTAACATGGAAAAACATGTGCTCTTTTAATATCGAGAGTACTTTAGACTGATCGTAGTAAAACATATCAAAACGTAATGTGTCATACACAAACCATCGAGAAAGGACCTGTCATAAAAGGATTGAAATATTATGTGATTTCTTGGCAATAACTTTAAAAACAAATAACACACCACGATAGCATTTCAACAAATGTGCAATAAATATCAACATAGTTTGTAATTATCTAAATGTTGAAATCCAGATACACTTCAATGTCAGAAACAATCACTTTGGGGAGTTTAAGTGGTGATAGATCAAACATTATAAAAACGGTCAAAGAGTTACGTGATTTTATAGAAACAATTATAAAATGATGAAGGAGATAGGATTGCATAGTAGGCTAAACACGGTTTAGCATTATTAATGCTTTTAAAATAAATATAATTGACGTCTTACCGGCTCATTAATACAACAATATCATTAAAAGGAGACATAGCAGAAAACGGGTAAAGGGACGGCGTGTCTAGGGAACCCCAAATCTACGAAACCAGAAAATGACTCAATCGACACATACACTCGCGCAGTAAAACAGGATTATTACCTAGAGCCGCACTCATAACTTTCTAATCTTGTTTTCTTTTTTACGTGTAGCGTTGAGTAATTTAGAACGGGTATTTCATGTGATTAACATATATCACTGGTGCTGTAAACGTTTGAGAGATTTGAGTTGTATGGGATTTGAGCCTTTGGTTACAGTGAAAATCCGACGATATTTTAACGAAACACTATGATCTGATAAACGTTCATTCCTTATATTTACGTTTCAGGTTTGCCAACACATATAATGAATAGTATTGACTGAAAATTAAAACAAAACTTTTAAAGATGTCATAACGTAGTGTCATATTATCAAAAGCAAATTCTTGTTGTATATACATGTATATACCTATGTTTGCAATATGGGATTGATCGTTTTCCATCAAGCAAATGAATTAAATATCATCACATGTGTGCAGGTATGTCATTAATTTCCTTTTATAGGTTGTATAATGTATTTTCTTTATAGGACAAAGAATATATTTACATAGTAGCTGCTATATATATATATGTATTCAATATTGAGTGATGATTGTTTACATTTTTCTTAACTCGAGTTATCTTATTTTCAAATTTCGATTGTGGCAACTATGAAAAACATTTGTCAAGAGTCGTGGAATATCATTCTACCAAAAAGCATATTAAACGTCTTTTTTCGTCGTTTAACTACACCATTATGGAACTATTCCCTTTCGGGAGGCCTCTCTCTTTTGCATCGATCATTTGTGTGTACCGCCATGATAAAACATTTGCAGGCTATTGTAAAATTATGTTATTGTAAAATTATGTTATTGTAAAATTATATATTATATGTAATATTGTAATAAATTTTGGTAAATTTCTTAAAAATAACAAGCAATTGACTTAGATCTCTTAAAAGTGCGAAAAACATAGTCTGGTCTTTTCCGTTCAGATGCTTCTAACCTAGGAACAACCGAAGTCTTTTGACGACTGTTGCCGTTAAGAAACATCGCCGAAATGAAAGACGGGTGGGGTATGTAAGATAAAAGATAAAGAATAGAGGTCCAAGGTGCTCCAATTCGGGCTTGTATTCCTCAATATCCTTCATGCATAAGACAAGGAGAAAAACCCTGGAACCCTCCATTCCAATAGACCCATTTCAGACGCCTCTTATGATAATACGCAGCATGTTCTGTTCTTCCTCGAACCGGTGCGTTTGCAAGCATATTCCACAGTTTGGTACAGTAGTTAGCAAGTTTGTGATGCAAATACATTGATGAATAATTATGGTTTAATATCACGAAAAGGTGCCATCTGCTTGAATTCATTTCCAAATTAGTTGAAACGCTTTCCAAATACTTGTTGGTCTTTAATTCTTTTAGCGATATAATTTACAAAAGGAGTTTTATAAAATCGATCTGTTCTATTGTACACCAAATAGCATTTCGTTGAAAGCGACCACTCAACCTTTTAGCATTTGGAAATCGACTATATTTATGCACATCGAATGGCGTGAGTATCCATAGCAACCACATAATATTTTGAGCTGACCCAATCACCTATACACAGCTACAGAGACCCTGGATCAATTCATATGAAGATATGGAATTTGTTGGTAAAATATTTTCAGCATTTACAAAGGGCATTATCATGTTAAGTATATTTTACTGTTTTGAATTAAATACGTGCGTCAATGTGAATGATAATGAACAAAACTTTTGTGATGAAAGCACTAATCAGTATTAACACGATTAAACCTGGTGATGCTCACTACAGATGATTTGTTAATGTAAACGATTAATAACATCGTTTGCAGTTTTATTTGATAAGTTAATGCATTAAATATTGCATAAATCTATAAATGTTCGTTTGCAAAAGACATTGAATTTTCCCATTTGGTTGTTTTGTAAGGGAGAAATAAATTACCACATTACAGTTATGGCCTTACCGTTATAGTCAAGGGCCGTTAGTTAGTTTTAAATGTCCATGGATCAACTATTGCTTTCTGGTTTTAAAATGTTATTAATATTTACAACTCAGCAAGGCTTGAATTTCAGAACTACAAAAAAAAAATTAACGAAAAAATATGAGAATACCCAGAGTATATCCAGGTTTTTAAAAACATATCTACCGCGGGAAAAATACGAAAAATATTCACGAAGACCATTTCAATCATTATGTAAAAAGTTATCATCATCTATTTTTTCGGTGACATCTATGGAGGAAAACGTCATGTTGTCAAAGATATGGCAATGGAGGTGACAACGAAACCAACAGTAACAAGTATGAACATATATAAAATATATAAAAAAGTGTTTTTATTCATATTGCACATCTAACACGATTATCTTTTTCAATAAGGCCATGATTGCAATCAAAGTTTCGTTTGATCCGCATTTTTCGAATCCTTGTTTTGTAGGTGGTGTATTCGTCAACATTTGACAATCATCCCAGAGATCTATATAAAGGGACAAGAATGTAAATACAGAATCAAATACGACTTATAAAATTAGAAGAACCAATTAAGCACCCCATATAAACGAAAAACCGAGATATTTTATTGTTAAAAGTTGAGAATTCGGAACAAGAAATATCTGATGACTGATAATATTTCGTATCCAAAGATAGGTATTTGTTTCTCTAAATATCGTTAACTATGAAATGTGCAATGGTTCATTTGTGTGTAACACCTTTGACATCCTCGATACTCCATGGGTTACGCTCACTTTCGCTCTCTGCACCCCTGGAATATGTCATTGCAAATTGAAGGCACGCGACTATTTATTTGATTGGTTTCATGTAAGAAATCCTGACCAATCGTTAAGGCTGATACCTGTCCTATGACGATTACAGCGGAACGACACCCGACTTCAAAACCGGTCAACTTTACAGTTACGCGACCGACACATTTTTTGTGATGTATCAAAGGATCAATCTAGTTTAACCCACACTGAGCCTTCGATTTAGCTTTAAAAAAAATTCAGGAGTGCATAAATCGAAAGTGAACGTAAACACTGGAGTATCGAGGATGCACTTTTGATGACATTTTTTTTTATAGATGTGGTCTTTAAGGAAAACTGCATTAAGATAAATATGCATCAGCATTTTATAGTTTGAATAGGGATACATTTCATTATTTGCTAAACATCAAAAATTATATATATTGCTTGTAGTATATTTGGTTCTGAAGGATGAGAATGACACGATATATCCTTTGCATGTAAATCGATACATTACAGGAAACATGACAACATTCACTTTGATGACCTACTTTCAAAATATTTTATAACAAAAAGAAAATATTATAATTGATTTTAAAAAGTAGCTTTATTTGCTAAAAAAAAAAACAAACTTCTAATTACTTTTTAAAACCAAACAGGTACACTTGCTATTAAAAATCAAAAAGTTATAACAGCTATTAAAAATATAATGTACTCATAATTGCTGTTAAAAATCAAATACAAGTAGTAATAGCTGAAACTAAAAAAATCAAGAAGCGATAATGATATAAAAAATCTGAAATAGTGAATGCCTAAACGCTATTTTTGGTTGCATTTCCGCGGTATTTCCGTAATTTCAAGCCCCATTGAAAAGCATATCTTGTTGCATTTCATCAACCGGATATCGCATGCGAACAAGATGATATAATGAACCGAACTTATTGCGTTTTGACACGGTCAAAATCCTGTAAGCTAATAATTTGCTCAGCGCTTAGGTCACGTTTATTTTTGAAATCTAAAGGTCTTCAGTCTCAATATGGCTCGAAGTCTGAAGATATCGTTATAATTGTGCACTGCTTGCACGGACTGGAAACCGCCATTTTGGATCCACCGGATGTAGAACAACTGATCACTCTTGTGCATAAACCGCCCCGAGCGTTTATGCAAAGGGCACACTGTTTTTCAGTATATATCGTATATCCCTAAAAGTAATCCTGGTTATTTTGTTATTTTTCAAATATTTATGTGATATTTTGTTATTAGAATATCATTGATAATCTCTAGACAATACTATTTTTATATTTAACAATTTTTGAAAATAAACTCAAATAAACATCTGCGTTAAGTTATCGTTCAGACATTCAGACTTTGACAACTTGACACTGAATGTTTTTAATACCGAAAAAAACCCATCATTATATTTCTTGTTTTGAATGACCACAATTAAAAAGAATCCAATGGTACAAGATTACTGGAACTGGTTATATATATTTCATTTTAGCGTTGGAATACAATATTGATATTAAAAAACTTCACAATATGATATTGATATTGAATTAGAAATCATTAAAATATAAACTGTTATCAGTCTAGGAGGCTAAGCGCTCGATTAACAGCATGATTGCTGGTGAGCTAGTAGGCTCGGGCTCGATCCCTCGCGACAAGGACAGCTTGCATCTGGTATTTCCATAATGGTATTGGTATTGGTTATTTCGTGCCAACCATTGGTAAAATCACCGCAGTTTTTTGTTTAATGTGTATATGTAAAATAATAGAAAAAGGGAAAGAGCGTTGGCAGTCATGAATTCACCAATCGTTTGTTACAATCAAAGCCTAAATATCTCTGTTTATGAATCATTAAATGTTTAGAAATATATTGCTGTAGTAGCCAAATATATATTTTAACGTTAAGGTTCAGCACATTTTTTACACTTTTGATATGTTTCCTCATAGGTTGAAGAACACCCAAGGTTTTTTTTCAATCGTGTTAAAGTATCGTGTGAGTTACATAATTTCCAGTGCACTGATCTCTGTCTTATTCTCTCACTAAGGATTCCGCCGACTCGAAACCGTCATCTAGATATAACTCGCCAAATACAGAAGAACAATTATTTCCCGAACTTGCAAAGGTCTGCAAAATTGCAGTGCATGCACTTCAACCATCCAACTAGTCTTACTACAGTAGATAAAGTGAATAAGCATGTGAATGTGAACGTTAAAATTGCAAATGCATGACAGCACTGTCATTGTGGCAATGAAGGGGAAATCATTCTGATATAGCCCTATTCCGCCTGAAAGTCTGAAAATGGAAATGACTATTGACATAAAGATCCGCAGGATTTACCGGACACACGATCTATGAATAGTTGTAATTAACATGTAGATGACCACTCTCAGCAGAATCTTTAGTTTGGAGGAATGACGTATGGATCACTTCACACAAAAAAAATGTAATTTGTACTGTGATTTGGTATAATACTACAAACCTAGCGTTGATTCAAGCATTCACATGCTTATTCACGTTACCTACATTAGTAAGACAACATGGATGGTTGAAGTGCATGCAATTATGCAGACCTTGCAGGTTCGGGAGAGAACTGTACTTCCGTATGGGGCGACTAACATGTAGATGACCTTTCCGAGTCGGCAGATTCTTAGTGAGAGGATGAGGCATGGATGAGTGCACAGGGAAATTGTGTAATTCACACTGTAATTTGACATGATACCAAAACCCTAGTGTTGATAGTAACATCCACATGCGTATGCACTGTAACGACAGAAGAGAGACTAAAAGACAGATGGTTGAAATACATGCAAAGCAATCTTACAGGCTGTGCAGGTTCGAATTGATAAATATGTTATCGTACTTGGCGACTACTGTGAATTTCCCATGATAATCTTGGTGTGGGGATTTCTCCTGTGTCTTCTACTTGGGGGACATAGACGAAACCAAAATTGATTTACTTCCACCATTGCAACATTTGGGATCGATCTGTTTTTATTTTTTTATTTTTATTTTGTGTTGTCTCCCTAGGTACCTGTTTTCATACGACCTTAGCTGTTGTAAGGACGCTAAAACCCCAAACATTATCAAATCAATATATTAATAGTGCGCGTACTTTACAATGGTTGTCATGTTTTTATTTTACTGCATATTATAAATTGGGAGTAGCCAGTGACAGCGAAGTTTCAACTATCAACAACCCCTTCCCAAAACATATATCTGTTCGTGTCTGACTTCGTTAATTCACATTAAATAGTGCGCATACATTACAATGCTTGACATGTGTTTATTTTACTGAATATTATAGATTGGTTGTTAAGGGATTAGCCAGTGACAGCCTATACATTCGCTTTATAGTACTTCTTTATGTGACGTCTCGCTGTCATGTAATTGGGATTACCTTGACGCTGCGCTGACGTATTTCATTGTGATCCTCGTGTTTTGCTGACTTGTCAACAACCACTTCCCGAAACATATGTCTGTTTGTGTCTGCCTTCGTTAATTCACATATATCTAATTTACCAATGATCATCAGGAGAGACGCCATTAAAATGACAGAAAATGCGTTCGAATGGGGATAGCAAAAACTTTCTAAACGCAAAACAATAATAAAACACATTTTATTGCATAATTATGGCAACATATATGCCCCTTTTGGGCTAGATATAAGCCGCCTGATTTAATCTTATAAGAAGAGGGGTGCAAAGATATTGTCATTTAACACAAATACTGGAACGCTGATATTGAGGTGCTTCCTCGAAAAGTCATATGGACAAAAGCCGTGTGTTACAGGCTACCATAGATGTAAAAGAGTGGTTTGTGTTGTCATGTAATATGCAACCACAGGAGAAAATTATATAGCTTTTTTGATGCTGCGTTTGCAACATACTTAACAGTGGGACAAGAAATGATAACACATTTGGATTCTAGAAAAGTTCTTATCGTGTAAAGTTCGATCGTATTTTTGTTGAAGATTGTAGCCTATGCTATGGCTTTTTGTAATATCAGATCATACCGACGGTTAGAGATTAGTGACGTCACAGATCACGTGGGACATTTTATAGTAATATTATTATCATTTGAAAGGCAGATATGGTTGGTGTTCTGCGAATAAGATCTTTAACATTGAGACTTAAGTGTTATAAGGGTGTTAAAATAGTATTCAAGTTTTCAATCTCAATCTGTTTCATTATACCTAAGCTGTGATGCTTGAATAGCATTGTATATTTGGGATGAATACTAAATGACGTATTGCTGATTTAAGGTATAATAAAAATGAACTATGTAACGATTTTATTTGTTAAATATGTTTTTTGTTTGTTTTGAAACCTGTTGATGATGGCTGTGAAAATGTTTTATTTGTATAATAATGACAACACGATTGTACGTTGACTTTGAAAAGCAAACGAGGATAGATTGGCTTCTTCCTATCAAAAGCTTACCTGTGATAATGAAAGTCGTTATTTACCACCTGACCGCAGTTGTAAAATATTATAAGATAAACATTGAATGTATTTAGGAAATATCATCAGTGATGATTTGATATGCATTATCCATAATATTAAAACACATTTTCTAATGTCATTGCCTTGGACACAGAACTAGTCCCGTCGGAGTCATAAATTAAAATAAAACTGGGTGCTATGCCGATGGATATATGATCCCCAAATGGGATTTATTCTTTATGAAAATACCATAAGAATGAGTATTTTCCTTTGATATTTATGATCGAAACAATTCAATCTTCCCGATGCTCAACGACAGCCGCCAACCTGTATATTTCTTGATCTGTTTTCTGAAACTTTTAAATAAATGAACTGTTGATATCTTCAGAATGTAGTTTCGATGCGTTTACCATGTTTGTTTACCATATGTATCTTGTTATCTCTAGATGACATATTTGAACCGAATAACTGTAGTCATTACATATGTTCGTAAACAAAGATGAAATTTATTATTTTTTGTTACATAATTCTTTGTTGTTTGCACAACAACTTTTTTGACAGACTCGGTTATATAACTGCAGCAAGAGTTGACATCTTACATGCGCAAAATCAACATTATAATTAGGAAGTTAAGAAAAACTCTTTTAAATCACTTTATAAGTCGACGAACAAAGCAACTCAAAGTAAACATTTTACTGTATAAAACATGGCTTTTTGTTCATTTAGAATTCACTTGGTATTAAAATGAAAACGAATACAAATCTATGTCTAAAGTGTTCTTAAGCCAATGTAGAAATACAGCTACAGAGAATATAATAATAAATAATAATTGGAGGTTCTTATATACCGCTTTATCACAACCTAGTTCGTAGGTCGTCTCAAAGCGGTTCACAAATTAGTATCCGTGGTTATAGGGCCTTTGCAACTGGCCAGTACATTTCTCAACTCCCTGGGGAGTATACAGCCGGAGCTGCCATTTCGGCGCTAACAGCTAGCATTCAACAATTCTAGTACTGCCCAACCGCGTACTCATTTACAGCTGAGTAGACTGGAACAAGCGGAATAAAGTATCTTGCTCAAGGATACAACACATTGCCGTGCCGTGGCGCGAACCCCGCAACCCTTCGGTCACGAGCCCGGCGTCCAACCACTAGACTACCGTGCCTCAATATGGCCATGTAGAGCTGTTTAGGACGTTACGAAGATTATCTTTCATAGCAGATTTGAGAGAAGAACGAGGCATTCGATACGCCGGGATTAGAGTTCATATATTCTGATACACAGGTATAGGCATTCAATGGCCTTTTACTAATTAAAAAAAAGGCTTATCTTCATTAAGTCATTACCTTGGGAAACATCAACTCTGGCATTTTGGTTTTTGATATCCAGCTTCATTAGTAAGCAATAATTGATGAAGAAAGATATCAATTTCCGGATTATAATGTCACCGTGTATTACTAAAAGATTTATAACATAATTGTGGTTAATTTTAACATCCTTCCTTTTGTAACAATCCTAATTGAAGCTACGTGACTTGAATGACACAGCTTACCAGCAAGAAAAACAACATACCGAAAGCAACATATATCCTATTTAAAAATAAAACAGTTGGACGTAAAGTCAATCGTGTTCCTTGCAGCTTTACATTTAGGAGAGAAGACGTCTCATTTGAACTAATCCTTCTCCAGTGCAATGCATGATTCGAGAAAACAGTAAAGCGTGCATTTAAACGTAAACCCGTCAAAACCTAACTGCTGACCAAAAATCAATCTTGTCCGATAAATGAACAGACGTAGAAACACATAATTGTAACCATCCTTTGTCACGCATTCTAATCACTATACAACGGAACGCCTTATGAGCAACCAAAAGAGTCAAATACAAAGCGGTTCACATGCTATTTCTGGATAAGCTTACCTTTTATTATTGTTGGTATGAAGGTAATGGGAATTCTATTTTTGTTGAGAGGGAATCAGTTTTTAGTTGTGCTGTTATTACAATAGTTTATCTTTGGTACATTTCCTAGCTTAAGTTTGAGTTTGCTATCGAATTCGCTTTGTAGTACTTCTTAATGTGACGTCTCACTGTCATGTAATTGAGATTACCTTGACGCTGCGCTGACGTATTTCATTGTGATCCTCGTGTTTTGCTGACCTGTCACATACACGTATATTATACGATATATCACAATTTAACTTTATATACAAAACATGTACGTCTTAATTGTGTCGCAGCGTTTCAAGGCCGACTGGTACCTTTGTCAATCTATGACTGAGTGAGTGATTTGTATTGTTAACCTGTACAACGATGCGACAAAATTGTATGTCATTTTTTTCTCGATCCGGGACGATATGGTGTATATCTAGCCTCCACTCCGACGGAGGCACGGTAGTCTAGTGGTAGGACGCCGGGCTCGTGACCGAAGGGTTGCGTGTTCAAGTCACGGCACGGCACTGTGTTGTATCTTTGAGAAAAATACTTTACTCCGCTTGTTCCAGTCTACTCACCTGTAAATGAGTATATGTAGTTTGGCCGTGCTAGAATTGTTGAATGCTATCTGTTAGCGCCGAAAAGGGAGTTGAGAAAGGTATTGGTTGGTTGTAAAGGCCATATAACCACGGATAATAACGTGTGAACCGCTTTGAGACGATTTACGAACTAGGTTGTGATAACGCGGTATATCAGAACCTCGAATTATTATAATTATTATTATTACTCCCGTTAGATCTGCATCGGGCCATACAGATGACTCAGCTGGTGCCTCTTTGTTCATATTTTGAAGATATTAGAAAAAACCTATTTTGCTAAATTTGAAAACCCCGAGGGTGGAATTTCCAAATCCATATCAATGTTGAGCCATTGTGATGTTACGTCACGTGACAATGGGTATAACATAGAAATTTCTTACCCCTTTCTTACCCTGGACACCTCTACCGTAAACACAGAGAAATGTGAGAACACGCTGTTTTACTATTTTACTATCCTATCCTATTTTTCCAAGATGTTGTGTCCGACACAGTGTCAGAAACGACAGGATTCAAGCTATACACTATTTAGAAATATGTTCAACTAAATATATTTTCCTAACAATGTAACGATGGTAAAAGAAGGATTAGACAACTCTATATAATATTCTGTTGCCATATTAAAAAGGGTTAGGTATGGATTAATTATGATAAAATATATTTGAGAAGATCTCAACAGAAGCCAAGAACACATTAAAAAGGGTAAGTATTCCCGGTACTACATGTGACACAGGAAGACAGGGGTTCCTTTTGAGTCACCTTTAATGTGTCGATCGTCATCTTCATTTATGACGCGCTCTACAAGATTGTAATTATATATTAGGTCTACCATGAAATGCATCTCGTGTAAACCAACACATTTATTTTTGCAATTCTATAAATCGATTTCGTGATATATCATGGTATTGAAACTACGTGTAGTATACAAAAAGCGCCTTGGTCTAAAACATTTCTCATTATGTATTAAATGACAGTATGCATTTGTCCATTTTTACACACATTGTTGGCGATACGAATCTGACCGCAATTTAGCACACATGACCAAATCTAGAACAAACAATAAGAAGACAATAACAATGGTCATTTGGGACATGGTATGGTCAATTAATTGACTGACCATGCCAATACTAATTTCAGCCAATATAACACGTTTATATATGAGGAGCCTGTTAAGTCTCTCAACGCAATTTTAACAAATGAACAAAAAAAAAAACGTTATTGGGATGTTAGACATTGGCCAAAATTAACGGACAATGGTTGAGTCTACATGAAGGGTCTGAAACGCCATGGCAGGCCTACTGAAGTGGTTAAGTAGGTTGATTACGGTTCATATTTGTCGGTAGGGTCTCTTGTCATCATTTGAGAGCAGATGTGGTTTCTTCCATGCGTACTACTTGAACAATATAGAAATACGTGTTATATGCGAATAACAGGATGTGGGTGGAATTAAGAATTTGTTGAATCGTGATGAGATCAGAGTAGTTCCTTCTGTCATAAATGTCACAACACTAGAAGATGTCTGTGGGATTCATTGTTGAAAGGTGAGTTCAGACAGCGACATTATGTCATGTGTCATGTGACCAAAATATTTGTGAAGTCCACTCCACCAATGACAGGCACTTTGAATGCATCTAGTAAACATCTAGCTTAACACGATATGAGTAAGGACTAGAAAGGGATGATAAAGAGCAAGGATACTGTTTTTCTCTTTCAGATAAAACCCTGAGGAATTAAACCATATCTATTAAGGAAAGGAAACGTGTATGCCAGTTGCATCAACATGTACATACAAATCTGGTGGTTTGTGTAGTGTTATAAGTTATATTACATAAAGCTTTCATTGGACGCTTTTACCTTGGACGTGTTTTATTACTCAGAATACGTTCCTTACAGCCGTCTTTTCGAAACCAGTGTTATCCTTGTTTGTATTTCAAAACATTAAAAAAGGATAAATCATGAAATGAAATGTGTTCAAAACAAATGTTGTTTTTGGTACTTTATTGGCCAAACTAAATAAATGGTGTTGCTGTGAGCTGCAAATGTCACAGGTCACGAATTGCAGTTGAAAATATGGAATAAAAAAGCTTCTTAGACTCGTTCAGATTGGTTACCGAATTTATTTCAAATTGATAAGTTAACTTTGAAAAGATACAAAAGACGTTTGGTCCACCGTCTTTAATAACCTTTGAAACTTAGGTAGAGTACTAAAACTAATGTGCTATTGTCACTATCAAATAATATTGGTCAAGAGCACTTTCCACTGAACTTTGTTATGTAAATCACAACTTTCCATGCACTTAGTGAAGTCGTTCAAAATTTGATTTTTTCTTTAGAGAGAGAACAAATCTTGGATGTCGGAATCAAACTAACTAGGGACCTCTAAACTACCATTCTAACACTTTACCCCTGCTGTTGTCAGGATTTAGAAATGCCTTTTAAAACCACCGGAAATGGAAAAAAAAAATCCTGCTGCACTTTCTATTTATGCGAGTGCATATTCTACGACAGCTCTAAACTGGAACTTTTCTTTGCGATTATAACTGACGCTATGATAACACTATTCTTTGTTATATTTCTGATGATTATACTGTCAGAGGTTCATGCTAATCTGTGTAATTGGATATCATCGTATATTGAGATATGTTAACTTTGAGCATCAAATTGCAATCGCTACATACGGGTTCTTGTATGACTGCTCTAGTGCACTGATACTGTGACGTTAAGTGTTGCCAATGATTTCGTGACAAGCTGCAATATACATGTAGCTCATTTAAAAAACAGAATTCCCTAGTATGTAATTATAGGAATTGACAAAGCATGGATTCCATTTTCAACAGATTTCAACACGCACATGTACAATGTAGCATTAGATTAGCTCCTTGAGGTGAAGAAGATGAATGCACTTGAAATCCCAAACAAATATCAAAAATGTGAAAACAAACGCGGTTATCTCATTATTTTTCCCTTTTCATAAGACTAAAGATCTTTTTGTTGCATATTTCCCTCCCCTGAAATATATGGCAAATAAGGCTAAGCTTAGAGTACGTTGTCCGTTGTGGATTAGATGTGAGAATGAAATATCCAGTATCAGATTCAACCTGAGGTGTAAGTCCTTTTTATTGTCATTATTGCATTTCAGAAATATTATTTTCACGTCCGCGAAGTAGAAAAAATGTATTTATACATGCAATTGTTTATAAATACTGTACACGTTAAAAGGTGTTATTCAAACCACTAATTAAGGTAAAGGATTAGGACATTTCATGGTTAAAATGAAACTTTAAAACAGTTAAAAAAAAAAAGAAGATTTGCTGTCTTAAAAGAAGTTTGATATTGGAACAAGCAGATTTCCAGTGGCTTAATTATCGGTACATGTTTGTTGTGGTCATACATTTAATATGGGACACCTAGACACCCATAATTGATTCGTAAGTAAGCGTAACCAAAAACATTTCGAGGGTGCGGGACGCACTCAACACAATGAATGGTGATATGGTAGGAGTTACAATAACTTTGTTATCGAAAAATCTGTCGGACACATTGCTCATGCAAGTGTGTAGTAGCTTTACAGATCAATACTGTTAAGTAATCACCACGGTAGTTACTCCAAACCAAAGCATGGCCTCTCCTGCAGATATGCAACTTTTTGTAATAACCATGTATCCAGACACCTATTATGTCTGCAATTGCGACCTCGTGCGACAACGTGGAAACAAAGACATGGATAGTTTCATGTTTCACAAAATCTCTGTTTATATCATTTTTAGGGCGTTTCCTGTAGATAGAGGGAATTGCTCCGGTTGGGCATTGCTCTATTGTATAACGGATCAATTCTCCTGACCATAGTTGTAATAAAATAAGAAACGATTCAATATTGAGAACAACTGCTCTTTGATCGAGAACATGTATGATTTCCATGTCTCGACTTTGATGGCCGGTGTTGAGTCATTGTCTTCCGAACGGCATACTGCAAATCACGGAATGAATTTCTTATGGATGTAAAAGATCACCCGGTAAATAATCATTATGCGATAGATAAGATATTCTCATTAAAACCTGACGAGATTTGTAGAACTCTGTAATTAATAGTGGTCTATTAACCCTTCCGGTATTATTGTCAGACCGCACACTAGGTGACATTAAAAGCGGTATCAGAATCTTCAAAGCGTACGGATGTTAATAAAGATTTTAAACCACAAAGAAATATCACATGTCTCCCGTAATCGGTCTCCCTTTAAGTAAGAACATCCGAATAGCATGAATGTTTTAAATGACTTCAACGGGAATTGTCAGTGGCCAGCGCTGGCATTATATTTGATTGGGTAGTTATAGGTCAGTAAGGTTAATATAAATTACACTTAGTATCCGAGTATATAAATCGTATTTGTGATCACTTTCGATAGCTTGTATAAAATGAAATCAATTTCGTCGTATAATTTTGAAAGGAATCCCATAAAAATCATATATCGCAAATTCGCATATGCATTAAATATTGTATATGTTAATCTTCGTTTTGCACTGTCAAACAAATTCATTGTCGCAAAATGTCTTCTTGGTCCACCATTTTGAAAAATAAATATTCGCGAAGACGAATAGAATTTCAGTAAGTGAACACCACTTCAATCGTCGGCATTGCATCAATGTAAGAATACATTGATAGCAGGAGAATGGCACATTTGATTTTGAATCAGTCGTTTCGTGTCCCCTTTTACCCCTAGCAAGCTACGGTAATGGAAAATTTCTACGACATAAAGCTGACGACAAAATATAAGATGGGATTATGATTTTAGAATGATAACATGAGATTCGTGTTAAGATCGTTTGGTCTAGCATTCCACACTTAACTAGGTTGAAGGAATACATATATATATAGGAAAATTCCAACGTAAACCGCTTCACTTTTAGATATAAAATAAACTCTAAAATCACAAATTGATTAAATCTTCAAGGATAGAAGACCTTTCTACATGGACAGTTTCTAAATGCAGATTTTGATTAGGACAGGGACTATGAAGAATCAAAATGCGTGAAATTACCAATTCGGATTGTGATAAATATATATTATCTGGCAAAATTCATTTATCTAGGCGCGGAAAAAAATTAATGTCAAATACAACGTTTTACATCACCAAAAAGCAATCAATCATGACAGAAACGTGCATTTCGTTCAACCAGCTGACAAGGATACTAACAATATCGTTATTTATAAGTATGCAAACTGTCTACAAACTGTTTACTTATTGGAAAATGTATTTTCTTCTTGTGTGATTAGAAATTGTGACATTACATATGACCTAGATTTACAGAGCGCTTGTGGTCAATGAAGCATAATTTGTGTTCCCCTCTTCGTCTTATTCGTCCTGTTATTGAAATGTCTCCTTGAAAGTCATTCCTTTGTTCATATTTTGCCTCGGCAATATTAATTTTGAGTTATGATTATGGTTTTGTTAACAATTATGTATTCTCTTGTTATCATTGTTCAGCAGTTAATTTTGCTGTTTTCCGAAAACAAATGTTCTTTTGGAAAACAGACAGTTTAATTTAACAAGGATTCACTATATATGAAACGTAAGTTATCAGACCAGACATTTTTACATACAAACAGAAAGGAAAGTTAATAACACTCCTTATATGGTACATTACAATTTTAACGTAAAATAGTTAGTAATCTACAACGATTTTGTTCATGCATAATCATTGACAATACCTATATAATCCTTGTCCGTTGATTACAAGCCTGATCTATGCTTCGAGCTGGTACAGCATATAACAGCTGTTGTATATCAGCATACATGACCGCACAACATATGGTACAGGACTTCGTTCAAGTGACAGACCCCCTGTGTGCTTCAATCGAAGTCGAATATACTCATCACCACCACCATTACAGGACTCCCGGAATCTAATTTCCGTATCTATTCTGGTTAAAATCTCCGAGAAGATGTGCCTTTGCTGTCTATATATGCGGGATATACAGCGATTGGCTTTGATAAATGTGTGGATCGAGAACACGACTAGTGCGAAGCCTGTTTGTGGAAATGTAACACACACCGGAATAAATTGTTCTTCAATGTCAGGGTATATGAAATTTTCCCATTTGTACAGAGCAATTTAACTTTAATTTAATTTTGTCCATTTGAAGGTCATCTGACGAATCTCTCACTAGGAAATTCAATTTGGAGTAAGGTAAGATAACGTGAAGGAAGAACCTTTAGATAGTGTCATGTTTATGTATCGGGGACACGCGTTTTTGATGGCTGGACTCGAATTGAAGACGGCATTGTCTTGCACCGATGTGGTTTACCCTACTGTTATACATGTAATCCTGAGAAACAACACAAAGGTGTCTTATCTAGTTCTACGACAAACTAACATTGGTTGACCCAACTGTTATGCATGTAATCCTGAGAAACAACACAAAGGTGTCTTATCTAGTTCTACGACAAACTGCCATCATCGTTGTATAGTTTGATTAGTGTAGAAGCCACACACTAATTTTTAAACAGTTATCCCTCTGCAGAGCAAAAAAATGCAATATCTTAATATTACAAACCTCATCCCAATGTAAACAGAATGATCCAAGTTAGCTTGTAAGTTGAAAACATCATCGATTCTATCTAAAAAGAAGCAACACGACAATACTGACGTGTCAACAAAACCATAGTTCCAAATCAAAATCGATAAAATTAGGACAAAAATATGAACAAAGGAAAGATTAATATGAAGACTGATAGCAAGAAAATAGATCAAGTAATTGTCTTCAGCTGGGATTCATGTCTTGAATGCAGGGAAATATTTATTAAATGTTTAAATTGAAATTATAGTTGAATTCTGAGTTTGCAAATCTTCACTTGTTTTAAAACTTCAAGTTTGAAATGAAATTAGGTTTTTGAAATTCTGATTAGAGGATATTTACTAAATTGCCAAAGTTTTTAATATGTAAAACTTTGGATAAATGATATTTTTGTTGACAATGAAATTATTTAAAATAGTCTACATATCCAACCTCCGAGGCAGGTATTACAAAATGTAAGGTGCACTACCGAGGAATCATCCATAATGTAAGTGAAGTTACTTTAGCACTCTCATTTTTGAAAAAAAAGATTGGTAAGCATACGGAAACAAATCGTTATATAGATGAAAATTACGAAAAGTAGGTGGACCAGGAAATCAAAGTAATTTAGACATTTACAGGAAGCAACTACAAGGAATTACCCTGAACTACATTTGATCCAAATCTACCTGACCCTACGTTCATAATTTTAAAGAATCAAAGGTAAACATTTAGATCTATCATTGATGAGGAATCTATCGAATAATCTAGACCTCCAATAGAATAAAACCAACACAAACTAGTTCTTTATATTAAAATGTACTTCCAAAGAGGTAAATGTAGTGCAAGTTTGTTTTGTCTATGCAGTAAAAAAAAATCCAGATACAAAATATAACACACAGTTAAACATAAAACTTAACTTTTATGAGGAAATTGATAAAGTCGCTATACCGTACACACTAATATCCACAAAGCAGCTAAAATCTGCAATAGGATATGCTGCCTAGTGTGTCGCTGTGGCGAAACTTTAGTTAGTCCAAGACTTTTTCAGGGAGAAAACATAAAACACATCTTAACAAGCATTTGCACACATTGAAGAGGATATATTAATATAATTGGACAAGAAAACGACGGCATCTTCCAGCATCTGGTACATGACTTTTAATGACACAGCAATGATTCAACAATGGTTCAAATCGTATATGTCTAAGTCTTGCACTTTGTGTAGAAACAGGGCTAAATGCAAACACTTAACGTTGACACCGCAAGAAAAGCGATGTCAAAGTCCCGCCTTCGTAAAATAGGTCACAGGCGGCACAAAACAAAACGTATCCCAATCTGAATTAATAGGTTTTTTTCCGTCAAAGCATTTCTAAATGACATTTGCTGTTTAAAGAAAAGGTAATATTAAAAACAATGATATAATATAAAGCTGTTTCGAGACACCTTCAACGGTACACCAGCTCTCTTAAATGTCGTAAGGTAAATATACAGATTGATATGCATATTCATTTATTATTGTATGAAAACCAATTACCTCTTAATGTTTTCTCGCAATATGAGACAACGTGAGTCATGGAATGTTTCCAAGCAACAGGGGTTAATAGTATAGTAAAGGTAGAGATTATATATCTAAATCCCTAAACACATCGTGCGTAGAACGCGCGTTCTATATAAATATAAACTGTGTAAATAGCGTGTGTTAACAATGTCTTACCTTCCGCACAATATGTGTGCAGTGTGAAGAATTTGCACGTACTTGATACAGACATCACCAAACATATCTTTTGACATCAAACTTGTGTCCATACTATTGTTTGGCGATATTTTTCTTATCAACATAAATAAATAAATAGAATAAACGGCAATAAAATATATATATGAACTAAAATAATACAAATGATAACTATCTAAGGAATTATTTGATTAGAATTAATAGATCAATCAATTAATCCATAACAAACGGTGAAAAATATATAAATAGTCTCCATTGGTATATATTGGTGTAAGTGAATACACAGACATCAAATTAAGAATGATAATAATAATTCGAGGTTCTGATATACCGCTTTATCACAACCGAGTCCGTAGGTCGTCTCAAAGCGGTTCACAAGTTGTTGTACGTGGTTATAGGGCCTTTGCAACCAGCCAATATCTTTCTCAACTCGTTGGGGAGCATACAGCCGGTGCTGCCATTTTGGCGCTCACAGCTAGCATTCTACAATTCTAGCACTGCCCAACCAAGTTTCAGTTCCAGTTCAAGCGGAGTAAAGTATCTTGCTCAAAGATACAACACAGTGCCGTGCCGTGACTCTAACCCGCAACTCTTCTGTAAAGAGCCCGGCGTCCTACCACTAGACTACCGTGCCAAAACACAACACGATTAGTATGGGACTGACACCGCGTACAGCAAGAACGTAATGACAGGACATAGTCGTAGATAGAATATAGTTAATTAGGTTCAGTAATTGATTGATCATTCAAATCAACACAAATCATTTCTGTAACTATTCATGTTATAATTGATCTATCCTGGTTTAGGACTGATGCATCGTCATCAGGGTTAACTTGACAAAATGTTCCCCAAAAGACGGACGTTGCGCTGTGTTGCCATGGAGCTGACTTACGATTGCGGGCGTTTCAGTGTTCTGTTGATTATCATGGGGGGCTGCCATCTTCAGGTCATGTTGCGTTCTGTTACCAGGGCGACAAGACATGGCATTTATGGGCATATCAACTGTGTAACACGAGAAAATAGACCTTTTTTTAATTCTGTGTGTTTCGTTTCCAGGGTTTTGAATCATCGCAATAGGAAAGGTCATATGGACCCGAGTGACTAGGAAGACGCCACTGAGAAGAAAGAGGGACGTTACACAGAAAAGAAAGGCAGGATTCTGAAGTATTACAGCGGGAGCAGTATATCAGTATTGTTTTGTCGATATCCCCAAAATATAAGACACAAAAGAACACCATTAGTTATGCCTGAGGGTCACATAGGTGCCTCATACGATCACGTGCTTACAATTGGACAGAGCAACTCTCCCCTCCCCTAAACCTGCACAGGTACAATAGAAAAGGGAGCCGCAGTCCTTTGTTATAATCTATTTATTGAAGAAAAAGGGTTCACTGGAATTATATAACATGTCAATCTCTTTCGCTACTCAACTGAATGCTATGATGCATGACCAAGGCATATAAATGAAATTCAGATAATGTGTCATTTTGAAGCATTTAACCTGGACAAAAAAAATGATTTACACGTTATAATCTGTTGACCTATTTGTATAAAGACTTAGTATTATTACTACATGAACGTCACTATAAACCACGTTATAATAGCTAAAGCACAAGTTCAATATACCCAAATAACACATATCTGGATTTCGACTTTTTATTTTGGGTCATTAAATATGATTTATAAAGGAGTTGACATAATGGGTGACTTAAGCAACTTCCTTTCAGGGGGCTTGATGAACCTTAATGGCAGCTGTGCTATGTGCTATGAGAAAAACTAAAACTGGAAGTTTAACAGTAATATTTTATTTTGGGGCAGGGAGAGGGGAGGGGGAGGGACAAAATTTCAAAATTCAACCAGAGGGGTACTATTCTTGAATTGTCAACCACAAGGATCGCGGAGAACTACACAAGTTATGATTCTCATTCCAAAGGTTGAAATAACACTAAAATAAATGTTTTCTATTCCTCCTAATCTGTAAAACATATAGAGTCCATGATAAATACAATTGTTTTTTTACAATACTTCTATGATTACTATACGTATCGATTTTGAACACTGTGTCTGGTTCCTATGTGAATATTGACCGCATCGAACTTCCAACCATTACATGCGCTCCTCCTGTGTCAACGTAATTGCCAAGTTGATGTTTTCAGTCTGTTTGTAACATTAAATACATGCGTGTATCATCCAGCTGAAGACACACCCACGGGTGATTAAACACATTTGTAACGTGATGTCGTTCGATGCTGAAATGCTCAGCATTTGTGCAGAGCTCCATAGACAACGTGTAAGCGGATGTTATAGCACACAGCCTGGCGGTCTAGATTGTAGACAGCTTGCATGTGTAAGAAGTAACCATATTTGTCAAGTTAATGTACTGTTAGTATAAACCATATTTTATTTCGTAAATTTGCAATTACAATATACAGACCATTTAATTATTACATACATGAAATAGGATCCAGAAACAAGTTATTAAACTTATATCAATCTGTTTCCTTAATGTACTGTTAATCTGTTACATTTCGCGAATAAGATATTTTCGCGTCAATTCGAGAATAAAAGCAGCAACCGAAACCTGATAGATATCGCGATTTATAGTAATTGATTGTTATATATGGTTATCGTTAATTCAAAATATAGAATTCCTTTGGGGAAATACATGAAGAACATTGAATTTATCCTGGGAAGGTTTTAATGAATGGTAGATTCAAAATATATTGTCTGCAAAATGTTTTGAATAAACAGTGGTCTAAATTATTGAAAATGCAGCATGTTCCCTTTTGCTGTTTATATGTTTTATAAAGGTTAAAACAATCATATTACGTTTTTTTATTATCTTAATACCATAGATGAGGTCATTATGTCATTTTTATGTTTATATATTTCTAATATGAACCTGCTTGTATATATATATAGACATGTTCGTGTATAGTTTTATCACATAATGTACTGTACTGTGTTATCCAGTGAATATACCCATGTTATATTTATTTGCGTATTAACCCATGTACTATGACTTATCAACCCTGTGATTGGTTGTAAGTTTCAATTGTTTCAATTGTGACGTCACGCCTAGGACAAATACTTGACGTCACAGACTTACGCACTGGAGTCAACATGGCGTCTTTATTCATTTCGAGGTTGCATGAATATTGTCGATTTTACACGAATAAATGCCAGAAATCTTGATTATGTGATAAAAAAAAAAATGAAACTCGTCACGAATTTTTCTTTTTGCTCGCCAGAGGCTCGCTAAACTGAAAAATTCTTAGACTCGTTTCATAAATCTCATATAAAATGGAAATGTATATAAAGGAACTTGGGAAATTGCCAGAAAGAATATTTGCTTCAACTACCTGCCAAATGCAAAGAGCGCTTTACAATACAACAAAAAAACACAGTCAATTATGCGTTATTTAGTTGTGACGCTAGACAGTACATATAACGTTGTAACCAGTTTTGAATCATGGGAGTTCAAGCAGCGCTTATCATGTGATAACATCAGGAAGCGATTTTGTACAATGTCATAACTTTTGAAACACAGGGCATAGACAATGACGAGATTCAACACTTACTTCTTTTGTTTCCATTCTATTTGGTAGATAATTAAAGAACAGTTCAGCATTTTTAGGAAAATTATTTCTGCAAATATTCCACAGGAGTGTCCTTAATGTACATGTTTTACTGAGTATCCAAGTAAAGCATGACTCCCTAGTAGTTATATCTTAATCTGCATGAATATTCATGAACATGGTCATCATTAGTGGTAAAAAGACGATCTGTACTTCATCTATATATAGTTCGTCGGGATCAATTTAGAAATAACCGGTCATTGCTTTGGCAATACAATAGTTCCAAGGTTGTATAGTAGATACGTATGCCATTTATACGATTCACAATCAATGCAATTCCTTTCCGCAGACAAAAGAAGGCGACGGAGGTCGGAAATGTATGTAAATGTGTATTACGCGATGTTATGCCTACCAAGTCGACATCATGCTCGCCTATGTGTTGACCTTTCGGGTTTTTTTCTGTGACATGTATATAATCTTCTTGGCAAATTGTTTCACCGGTGAAAATGTATACACTGTTTCATCGTTTTAAACCTCTTTGTTCCTAAAATGACAATGAACGGAACCCTTGATGTGGCATAAGGGAAAAAACTGTTGCCTCATTTTCATAAGATTTTGCTCTCCTCGCGCAGTCTAAGGGGCGATACAGCATCACTCCGAAAATAAATGACTTAACGTTAAGTAAACATCCTAATAATAAAGTTGCAGGTCCCGACGATGAAAGACCATGAATGAAGTCGCAATCGCACATACTACGCAGATTGTATGTGTAAGAATAATTCAATATTGTTTGTAACATGCTTTTTCATTGTTTTGTGTTTACAGTCTATCAAGGGATACATCGAAAAAAAATTAAAACTACATTATTAAAAAAATGGGAGTCAATCAAACTGCAATGATTTTGTCTTGAAATATTAACTCTATAAAATAGACGTGAATGGTCTAAATAAACTAACTTTAACAATGGAAAATATTTACACGGGCTCAATAATCCTGAACACAGCCGATAGAAATATGGACTTTCTAGGGACTTCGAACAGCTTTGATTAACCCTCAATCTGATATGGAATACGTGTGACCTAAAAAGCGGGCACTCAGACGTATGCCTATTTTCTGCTTTAGTATTCTATGTGCTGTCAAAAAGGTAGTACACTATTGTAAATCTTCAATCCTGACAAATGTCGAAGATGAACATATCAACAGTGTTGGACCAAGAGCCTGTTTGGTTTACAAACACCTCCCCCCCCGGTCCTTTTTCATTTCAAGTCGAGGTAAAAAAAAATAAAAAAATTGTACCATCCAAGATTGAATCCCCCAATTAACAATAAAATCAATTTCCATTTTCCACGGAATCTTAGAGCTCTAAACATGTTATAAAATCAAGGAAGAATGGCGATATCTACATCACTCATCTGCGTCGTGCTAAAGGGACGGGAAAAGAATAGACCTCCTTTTTTAACGTACTGAGTGATCCTATGAACTTAGGAGACGGTCATTAAGATGAGTCGCCTACCGTATTAGATGATTTTCCTATTTTTTTGCACAAGGAAAATTGCTGACACTGAAATCGATCCGCTTTGCCCGATTGCAATACTTTCGGCATCCATTTTGTCTATTTATTCTGTTTAGATGCAATGCTGCAACACTGAAAAACCCAACTTATGTTCATGGGTATCCTTGCATTATCTGCAATCCTTTTTCACCCCTCCCCCCACTAAACAAAGAAGATGCTGTACAAAATATTATATTGAAGAGATTCTGACTCTGTATGAAAATAATCCTAGCCATTCTCATCCTTGACAAAACGTACTGAAACAATTTAGATATAAAAGGGTCGTAAACGACAGCTTGTGGAGGCTTGTAGAGGCTTGTGCTCACCTGATTATTTTCTTATCTGAGCTGGACCATAAATTGAATGACAAGTTTCTACTATCTTCTAATCAAGTATCACAACTTGCAATTACTCTACAGAATAAAAATAAACATATCTTATTGTAACAATTACAAATTAGGTAATTGATGTATTGGATTGAGAATTGGCCGAGCAGGTGTCTTAAGCAATTAAGTGATATTTTAGCTATCTTTGAACATAAATGAGCCGGTATCGATTCAGGAATAATAATAGAAGTATTGGTATCATCTTTCGTTTAGAAAGAAGGTAACGTACAGTACAGCTAAGAATAAAAATGGGAGTAAAACACTAAACTTAAATCGCTTTCTATTTATAGTTTATTTCAAATTCAAATTAGCAATTCTTACGAAAGGTCAAACTGAAACTTGGTAATACTTTTGAAGTAAGTATGCGCTTTAGTAAAGCTTCAAACACAACAACAGTGTAGCAACGAGTACATTGCAGATTGACGTATATCTACTGGATTTTAGCCAATTTTAAAAAGATGTCTAATTGCATTTGAAATAAAAAGTACAGAGGAACTAGAAAATAATAACAGTCAAAGGATTAATAAACCAATTTTAAAAAGAAACGCATATCTTATCATTAAATTAAAGTTCCGCTTTGCAATACAGGGCAAAATATGTACTGTACTGCCCCGGAATTGATATAAGTATACTTACAAAAGTAAAATTTACTTTCAAACACAAGAACTTAAAAGAAATGTTCATTGCAGTTTTAATTCGATTTTCTAGCTGGTGTTGCAACAGAGCATACAACTCGAATTTCCTTTTCGCGAGAGCTGAGTCTAGTTATGACAAAGCAATCCGTACCAGCACTACACTGACGTGCGTCAAAATTAACGTCACTGTCGCGTAACAGATTATGGCTCCCCATATTGTTGAAGTCGGTTCGGCATATCATGTGCGATATGTTATGCTTTCGCCATAGCTGAATAAAAAGATACCTGTGTTAAACTATGGACTTAATGTCGAAGTGCAAGTACTATATATCGAAACAGCTGTCAACGCAATAAGGTTTAGCGATACTAACTTCAATTCGCCCAGTCGATTACTATATCTCTAACGTCGGCAAGCTGGTTCTCTAACTAGGCCATTATTGGGTCAGTATGCATGGGGTCGTACAGCGGTTTTAGTTGCCAACTCCCCCACGTCTTTTTAACCGTAGTGTCACGAAACCAATTGAGGAAATCAACGAGGGGCAGTCACACGTTAGCAAAAGCACTGCAGAACTGCAAAACATAGCAAAGACATAGGATCGCTACTAATGATAATAAATAGCTTGAAATACAAATACAATACCTGGCACTCAATGTAACATTAATTGCTGCAGAGAAATAAAAAGACTTCAATGCAGTCGATGGGCGCACATGCCGCTGGCTTTTTCGACCTTGTGCGGCTGGAAAGATGATAGTTGTCATAGCTTTAATCTAGAAATAGAATCAATTCATGTATTTTGCCGTAATTTCCTCTACAGGTGTCGACATCACGGCTTGCACTGTTCAGCATATTACTTCGCGATCTTCTGAAGAATGTTTTCTATAATAAGGGCTTTCGACATATCTGTGTATATCTCTCTTGGTTATTTATCAGAATCTCGCTCACAACAAATCCTTTGTGCCTATCAACGCACTTTGTAATTAAGGTTTCGTACAGTAACGGTAATAGGGTTTCGTCATATCTCTATGTATACATGTTTCTTTTAATAAAAAAAATGTATATATATATATATTTATAATGAATATTTGTGACAAAAAGAAAGTAATGATGTCATATCACCGAAAAGTGTTACGACAAACGTCCACCCCACGTGAACTTTCGGGGCAGATTTTAACACCAATATATGACGTCATTCGTGTATAGTGAACATGTGTCATAATGGCATCATGTCATGTGCAGCAGTTTACTGATTCAGACACGTTCGGTGTTGGTCGACATGTTATTCTCTGAAGCAAAGCAAACATGGCGGGAGGCCTGGGCTGTCAATAACAGATATTTAAAGTGTGGATACGTCATCAAGAATAGATTTGAAATAAACCTGTAGGTGGAATCGTAATTTGAAATTCACCACGCTCTGGAACTTAAGGCATTTAGCAGAAGGATGTTCTTGACGTTTGTGAATTGATGACATATACACAATATTTATCATGAAACGTTTTGTTGTTTATGGAAATGTGTTCTTTCCTTATCCGTTCATCCCATCGTTATAAATTCCCATTCTATACTGCCTCTGTCAATTTTCGTGAAACTTGTCATCGGTAACGATAATCATCGAATTAGATTTTGAAAAAAAAAAAACTTCATTTACTTTACAAAAAAGACTAACAAAGTTCTACTAGCTAATATGAGTCACTCTTCTTGGCCCGGATGGTAGCGCACAGGCGGGTCTTAATATGTTAGGATACTGGCGATCCAGAGAAAACCAATTAGGTAGAGTAACCGTCCCCGTACTTATTCACGTCCAATCTTGGAATCGAACTATGGCCGCCTTTGTGAAAAATGACTGCCTTAGAAATAAGATCATGCCGAACAAATGGTAGAATGACAATGGGAGCTCGAGCTTTCGTTTGTAAGTTAACAGGAAGTGACGTCAGAAGATTATGTTCAAATGTTGTCCCGCTACAAAATTGCAACTCGTACCTAGCGTTTTTAACATATGGGATCTATAGATAAACCCAGTGTGATGATTAGGGTGCATCAAGATCAATTTGCCTCGTGTTTCGTGGGTGATTTTATCAGGTTCTGTGACTGGGCCTTGCAAAGCAGGATCTCTAATGCAGGAGTGTTTTATAGACAAACGATAATTTACTATCTGGGTTATTCTTAAAAATGCTAAAACGTATAATTGTAAATGGAATAATAACGCGGATAAAAACGTATTTCTTTGAGAATTGAAAAAGAAAACAGATAGAAATAGAAATGAACAATAGATGCAAGCGTTTTCAATACGTCGATTCGAAAAAAGAAACGTAGAATTTCGAGTAGTGATATTTGCCTTATTTTTCTGTTGGTTCGGCAATGTCGCTATTTAGCCTTTAAAGCCAGTGACATATTGTAAAATGTGTTATAAGCATTGAATTGGTTTTATTGGAATTCACAGTCAACAGAAATCTCAACTAGAACCTATACATTCATCATTAAGGCATTAAGAACATTACGTCATGAAACTCTCTTGTCTGGTCGACATTCATACTCAGTATGAATGCCAACGAATAATGTGATTAAGTTCAAAAGATAACAATAATTTCCAGAACAAATGGAAATGACTGCGAGTATATTCAAATGATCAAAGTAAGCGATATTATAAGTACAGGTACATGTAGTTGAATTGAGAAAATATGGACACTAAACACACTTCAAGCCGTGACAAAAAAGTGAAAAAATAATGTATTAAAAATAATTTATTTCCCTCTTGTGTCAACAATACTCTGAAATAGACCCCCAGGTGTGAAAGTGTTTCAGACTATTGCCGGCACAATCTTGAAAATAATATGCATGTTACCCTACGAAGTTGTTGTTTTATACATTCTATAGATAAATCGTATCATATTTAATTAGTCTAGACAATATTTTGTCAAAACGTGATATAATTTATCAATTGTCTCCTGTCATTTTCTCACACCAATTCGTCGTAAAAAATACATATTATGCTTCGAACAATATCTTGTTTAAGAGATGGTGTTTCCGGTGTATATATGTGTATATATGTTCATTTCCCCGCCTCGTTATGGCGTTTTTGTTATTTGCACGACAATTTTGTTTCCTTGATAACGCGAATCGACTCCATTAGAGCAATTATAGACAGCGCCATCTAACGGCAACGATAAAAACAGGCAGACAAGAAGAGTCGCGTGCCCTGTGCCAATACAGCCGTCTGTAACTCCTCCGACCTAACGAGAAACAATTCTATGACGGCTATCAAATAAAACATAAATCTCACAGGAATTCAGACTTTTTGTAGGATCGGTGACATTTTTCACAGAACATACATTGATTCCGGAACAAAAGTTGTTTGAGCTGTTCGCGATTGAGTAACCTGTTGATGGATTGCGATATAAAACAAACTATAGATTGCAGCACTAATGCAATGTTGTCACAGTCGCGTGTTGCGCCCCCTATCGGCTGTGCGAGCTTTTCAAAGCAGACCAGCAGACGGAAACATCATGGATTCAGATATAATCATACTGCATCAGAGATCACTGCTGGCTCCGTCACTTTGATCTGTCCCCACGTGACCTATGACGCAAGACTTTCCGTAGGTTCAAACTGCTAATCAAAATAATTATTAAAATAATGAACGAAATTTATCAAAATATTCATATTTGCCAATCGCAACCCATCAGAGGTTTTCATCCGCTTCATTACTTTCTTGGTATATCAGCAAATGTTTTCAGGATATTGTGATTGTATTTTCTTGACGGAAAGCACTGCTTGATTTGATACAGGAATATCAAATACTAGAAAGCGAATTTTTGGGAGTAAAAAGTGTATAGATTCACGTACGTAACAGTCTGAGGTATACTCCGAAATATTATTACCAGGAAGTCAGTCACATATAAACCCAATATTATATATCAACAAATGGGTTTTCTTCAACAGATCTCTCGAATAGTAATACATCCTTCCTCAATTGTTTTGGATACCTATCACATAAGAGGTATGGAAGCTGACAGTGTATTTGTCTATGCTTATTTGCGGAGGTCAAAGTCAAATGTCGTTGTTCCGAGCAATGAGTATAATACATTATTTTAACCGGGTACAGGTTTAGGCTCTCTATGTAGCCAGTTTAATCCACAAAGATTCAGAGAGTCATGGGCGTTAATAAACGATAAAGGTGATACAAAGGAGAAATCACGTACAACCAATTTTCTTTTAAGGATCCCCGTACCGATGCGAAAATCTGAAACTACACGAATTAGAAAAATCTCACATAATGATCCCCGCACAACTGCCAATAACTATAGAAACGCATCGGAAACGGTTTTCTATCCTTTGGGAACCTCGTACATCATCAAAAGTGTACATACGCATCACAAACTTGTTTTCATTAAGGAACGCCGTACTAAATGTATTATTAAAATGGAGTTACGCATTAGAAACTATAATTATACTATAAACATGTACATACGCATTAGGAACTATAAATGTACTATAAACATGTACATACGTATTAGGAACTATAAATGTACTATAAACAGGTACATACGTATTAGGAACTATAAATGTACTATAAACATGTATATACGCATTAGGAACTATAAATGTACTATAAACATGTATATACGCATTAGGAACTATAAATGTACTATAAACATGTACATACGCATTAGGAACTATAAATGTACTATAAACATGTATATACGCATTAGGAACTATAAATGTATTATACACATGTACATACGCATTAGGAACTATAAATGTACTATAAACATGTATATACGCATAAGGAACTATTAATGTACTATAAACAGGTACATACGTATTAGGAACTATAAATGTACTATAAACATGTATATACGCATTAGGAATTATAAATGTACTATAAACATGTATATACGCATTAGGAATTATAAATGTACTATAAACATGTATATACGCATTAGGAACTATAAATGTATTATACACATGGACATACGCATTAGGAACTATAAATGTACTATAAACATGTATATACGCATTAGGAACTATAAATGTACTATAAACATGTACATACGCATTAGGAACTATAAATGTACTATCAACAGGTACATACGCATTTGGAACTATAAATGTACTATAAACATGTATATACGTAATAGGAACTATAAATGTACTATAAACAGGTACATACGCATTAGGAACTATAAATGTACTATAAAAATGTATATACGTATTAGGAACTATAAATGTACTATAAACAGGTACATACGTATTAGCAACTATAAATGTACTATCAACAGGTACATACGCATTTGGAACTATAAATGTACTATAAACATGTATATACGTATTAGGAACTATAAATGTACTATAAAAATGTACATACGCATTAGGAACTATAAATGTACTATCAACAGGTACATACGCATTTGGAACTATAAATGTACTATAAACATGTATATACGCATAAGGAACTATTAATGTACTATAAACAGGTACATACGTATTAGGAACTATAAATGTACTATAAACAGGTATATACGTAATAGGAACTATAAATGTACTATAAACATGTATATACGCATTAGGAACTATAAATGTACTTTAAACAGGTACATACGCATTAGGAACTATAAATGTATTATAAACATGTACATACGCATAAGGAACTATAAATGTACTATAAACATGTACATACGCATTAGGAACTATAAATGTACTATCAACAGGTACATACGCATTTGGAACTATAAATGTACTATAAACATGTATATACGTAATAGGAACTATAAATGTACTATAAACAGGTACATACGCATTAGGAACTATACATGTACTATAATCAGGTACATACGCATTAGGAACTATAAATGTACAATAAACATGTATATACGCATAAGGAACTATAAATGTACTATAAACATGTACATACGCATTAGGAACTATAAATGTACTATCAACAGGTACATACGCATTTGGAACTATAAATGTACTATAAACATGTATATACGTAATAGGAACTATAAATGTACTATAAACAGGTACATACGCATTAGGAACTATATATGTACTATAAAAATGTACATACGCATTAGGAACTATAAATATACTATAAAAATGTACAAACGCATTAGGAACTATAAATGTACTATAAACATGTCCATACGCATTAGGAACTATAAATGTACTATAAAATGTACATACCCATTAGGAACTATAAATGTACTTTAAACATGTACATACGCATTAGGAACTGTTTTTTAAGCATGACTTTAGCTTTTATAAATATTGTCAGAAAAGAACACAATGCGGGATTTGTATGAAACAAATTACAACGGTGAAATAAAGCATTATCAAAACAGTATTTTGTGGGTAAAACTTCAGAGGGCCCAGACTTGAGTTCGAATCCAACCAACTGAGCTACAAATTAAAGTAAGGTAGTTATATAAAGCTTACAGGGATCCGAGAGAATCAAACACATTATCGTTGGCTTTAGTTTCAGGTCTAAACGGAAACATATACCGCTTTGCCATAAGCAAAGGATTTTGTTCATAAATTCTGCATACTTATGATGATTTGTAACCCAGCTTTCTATTTCGTTGTGGAAGAAATAAGGTAATGACTCAGGAAGAATTATTTAAATTCAGGGAAATATGTAACATATCTAAACATGGAAGGAAAACATCAAATTACGGCCTTATAACACCGAAAAGATTCAGCAGAGACTCAATTACAGGAAGTCATCTTGTTCTGTATCTAAATGAAAAATGTGACTCTCGTTTAGGTATGGTAAAGAAAGGGTCATCAATCAAATCAGATCTTCTCAAACCGTCTAAGTCCAAACCCAAATGAGGAATGATTACGGCAATTAGGCAGTGATAAGTATCACTTAAGAACAGACAAAATAGCCTATTTTCGTTAATGTCCATTTTCTTAGCCAGAGGGTTGCCCTCGGTAGTTTACAATAGGTCAATGTAATCGGCTTTAACAAGCGCCGTCTAGTACTGAAACCACATGATTATTTGCATCATATTTCCCGAGGACATATTTCGCCCACTTAAAATTAAAATAAAGCCACAGTGTCTGTATCATACAGGAAATACTAGTTTAAGAATATACATATTCTACAGAAAAAAAAGTTGTAAGTTAACAACGTTGTAGATTTTATAAACACCTTTCAAGTTTTGCTATATTCTACAAATATTTAGGAATGTGTTAGACATAGATCTTCAATCTTCTGAAATTTAATACCAACTACAACTATGCCATCAAGAACGACCGTTGCCATTCGTGTCCCTGTGCTACAGTATAAGCAAACAAATCTTCGGCAGAGACCGAAAGTAAAAACAAATGCAAACAGGTATATTTTGGTCGGTTTCATTTATTTTCTTTTTTGTCTCCTGAACAAGATTGTAAAATTATTCAATGAAAAGGCATTTGGCGATACAATGTATGACATACTGATAACTCGGAGTTATCGTTTGACAACAACAGCAACAAAACAAACCAAGACAACGGGGAAGTGTCAACAACACCATATTCGTACACAAAATCAACATAACTATGGCAAAATATAAACAAAGGAAAGATTTACATGGGGACACTTAAAAGTACAAGAAGAATAAGACCAGATGTTCCGAAAAGAACAGCACCCTGCTTGGTATACAACGGAGGAATGCTCCAATTTGTTTGCCTTTTTTCTGACTTGGAATCGCGTATCCATATACTATAGCTAAGGATTATATGAAAGAAATGTATTAATGATGATTTTATTTTTATAAAAAAAAAATCGTCGACAAGACTTCGATAGCATAGCAAAAATTGTTTATATCACAGAAAACCTATCCACAATGCTACTGTTCTTGATAGGTGTTTCATTTCAATAATTCCTGCAATATTTCTTGGAGTACGTTAAAATTACTATTTCTTTGAGTAAAGAAAAAATAGTCATTAACGTGCTTACAGACACGGTTCTAGGGAAATATGAATGTCCACTGTATTACAGGGAAATGGCATTTATAACGCCTATGAAAATTATCTGAAAGACAAAGACGTCACATGCTTACATGTGTTTGCCGTTCTGTCATTTATGAAAATAATAACGACAAATTAAAGATTTAAGGATAAAATTCCCACGAAGTTTCACTGGGCAACTGATGGAACAGCCCTAAGCGCATTTTCCTGTGACTGAAGTTTTCAAATATAGTCCGAGGACCCAACAACAGTAAAATATGTTTTATCAGTTTTTTACTAATTTTATGGCACTTTAACGATCATAAAAGAATATATGATACAACAATAGTGTTTGTTAATGACGTCACACTGCAGAGGCATGTCCGCTGAATTCGAAAAGAATTTCGCTATCATTTTTTTCGATGATATTGAAGACTAAGTTTGGATGGACGTGCCGTAGAGTTAGCTAGTCAGTGCTGGCTTTTACTTAACAGCATAGACCTGTGGCATAGCTGAAGACAAAATTAATTAAAGTTAAACCGTATGGTAATTTTAATAGATTTGAATAGTATTGCCATGGTTTCATGCATTTTTTGTTCCATACCATCCAGGTTTTGCGACTTGTTTTATCGTGCGACTGAACTGGAATGTCATATCACTTTTAAATCTTTCCACTATAATTGGAACGGACATATATAGTGAGAATACAATTGACAGCCCAGACAAAAACAAACACGGAATGGTCTTGAGATTTTTGAATTCCCACCTTTACACGAACAACCTTGCAATCTATGTCTCGTTGGAGACATGTCGTCTTCAGACAATTTATAAACATGACCCAACAGGATGAAAACCTAGATTTCAATTTAACTCACATTTATCTTATGAATAATTCATCAATGTGACTATATCTATCTCCCAAAATAGCACACCAAATGAGGTCCACGAAGGGGAGAAGGGGTACTATTCTAAAACAAGGTATATACATTTATATCCGTCAATAATCACGGAACAAACCTACTGCATTTTGAGATTTGCGGCGGTAAATCGTAGTAACATTGTCGCAAATTGGGTTTTTCTGGCTCCGCGTCGCCAGTAAAACTCCAATTGCGACAATATGATCACGATATATCGCCGCAAATTTCAAAATACGGTAGGGTTGTCCCGTAATTGTTCACATATATTTTTATTTAAGCATTGAACTGTTTTTGTATGGTATTTATGATCTATTTGAATGACACAGCTTTGAAAGCAAACAACATAATGCGCGCTAGCTCATTATGATTTGTTTGCTTGCAAAGCTGTGACATTCTCGCGCATGGACAAATACAGTGAACATCGTAAATCCGAACTTGCCCTCCACGAGGAAGTTATTTTTGGAAGTTAATTCGAACTTTTCTCTTTGCTCATTTTGTGAAGAATCTACATATGTAACGAACCCCTGTTGATCAGTGTAGTGTAACAGACGATATTTCTGATAAATTGCATGAGCGTTAAAATTGTTTCCATTGCCGGCATTGGTGATTTCAACCGATGTGTATTTTGTACGATATTGCAGACCTTGGTCTTGTTTTCGTTGTAATAAAAGTTTTTTTTATTTTATTTTTTATTTTGCACATAAATTTACCATGACATTGTCAAATCTCACAATGCCCAGCGATATTTCAGCAGCCGTCATGTTTATTTATATTGGATATTGTAGTTCCGGTCAGTGTTGTATTAATACGCTAAGAATTGTGTCTCATGATGCATGGTAATTAAAGTCCCATCAACGACACAGCTTTCAAAAAGACTATATAGTGACAATGCCATGCAAATGTAAATATAAACATATATACCTCTTTATCAAAAAATATGTTACGTCTCAAATAAATTAGAATTACTAATAGAACAACACTTACTTTTTTTTATCATATTTGAATAGGTCAGTTTTACCCATCATGAAACCCTCCCAGGTAACTCAGGTGCAATCACGGTGCTATTTTAACGTTTTGTTTACAAATTCATAAATATGACGTTCAGAAACCGAAGGAATGATGAATGAAACTTAATGTACCAAAGCTGAATATAAAAACTAACTGCTGGAATAGAAACGATGAAAAACCTGTATGACTTCGTTTGCTAAAATAAATAAATACTAATTATTATTTGCTATATATATAAAGAAAAAAAAATTGGTTGTCTTTTTAAAATGATGTAATGACGAATGATACAGACGTGTTCTAGTAATTCTATAAATAACCAAAAACACACGTCTTCTAATAACCCGCTTTGCAGAATGTATGGATATGTCTAGATCTGAGGCGGTGAGGTACGCGTCCTCCTGAAAGAGTATGTTGTAGCAAACACCGAGGAGCTTATTCGTGATAACAGCTGCTTTTAAAGTTAAGTGTTTAAGCTATTAAAAGATAAGCTGACGATAAAATGGGTATTTAAAAGTGATATATAATTGATGACTTTCGATAAACGTTTTTAGATGTTATGAAAAATCATGACTTTACGAAGAATTTTATATTTCATGTAAAGGATTATTTCGACATATCCCCATCTATCAAACTCACACTTTGCGCTGGTAACATTGCCTATGTCCATTATTCTACATGTAAAGCCGACTTAGACCCATTAACGACCATTTAAGAAGAATACCAAAAGCATTATCTTAAATAATGCTCATACATCAAATTTGACAGTGGAATGTAGATAGTATATGTACACATCCTGTTATAAGGAATACATTTATAGAAGGGGCCAGGTTTTCTACATTCTTACGGTTTTCACTAAGCGTTTGCACTGTCGTGTAGGTTTTATATGTTTACCTTGCCGTAAAACCAAAAAACTGCCGCGCAAAAAAATAACCCTACACAGTCTCTTAATCTTTTTTGTCTCTTAAAAGTTTTTTCTTCTTTTTCTTTTCCTACAACTGTTTTACTTCCAGTGTGGCCTCTGCAGATTCAGACAAAAAAACTGTTCTGTCTCATTTCATACAAAATCGGGGATTTTCTTCTTATTTATTATATAGGGGACTTTGTAAAAATAAAAGAAATAATCTGATGCCCCATCGCGAAAATCTGGATATCTCTCTTTTCTTCTCTCTCCTCTGTAATCCTCCATTTTAGCGGTGCCTCCCTAGTCTTCTGTCTCTTAATGGTTGTAGTTAACATTGCCAGTATATGTACCTACGGTTTACCCAGTCTGTTTGTCTTTTCATGACTTACGTTTTACTGATGAATTTAAAATTAAACATCAAATCAAAACGTATTGATAATGAACCAAGAGACCAGTATCAGTCATAATAAAAGACGTCTGTTCAGTACGTCTAAGATTATTATTTTTTGTATTTTACGTCCTATTAACAGCTATGGCCAATTAAGGACGTGCCAGGTTTTGGTGGTGGAGGAAAGCCGGAGTTCCCGGAGAAAAACTACCGACCTACAGCCAGTTCCTGGCGACTGCCCCACGTAGGCCTCGAACCTGCGACCCAGTGGTGGAGGGCTAGTGTTAGCAGAATGTCAGACGCCTTAACCACTTGGCCATCTGGGCCCCTCAGTGCGTTTAACAATGGTGGTGACATACGTATACATATTTTTGTTGTTGATTTGACACGACATCATATTTGGTACAACAACTGGTAAAGAAAATTCATGCGTTGTTTTTTCTTTAATAATAATTTCTCATTTAATTCCAGTGTGCTGATGCCTTTATTCATTTCATTACTTGATAGCATAACATTTGTATGTCTTTATCACTAATATGTTGTCGAGATTTTGCATGTGAAAAATAACAGGAGTCGCGTAACTTTCCCGTTTGAACAACTACACTACAGTAACTTGTAGTAAATACCGTTCGACGCCACTCAGACTCTAGTGATTGAACATTCACATCTTTCAGCGCAGTGTTACAATGTCACGGAAAACGTTATCAAAATCCTATATATACAGCCATGTCAAAAAGGTATTATTTGCTCGACATAATGTTTAATTTGAAATCTCGTTTCAGGGGATTAGTTGCAGGGATATTGTAAGCAGCACAATTATTGATGTCACGAAATCTGTCTTAGTACATGTAGTATTGTTCACATCTTTGACATTTCGTGTATTAGGCAAATTTGATATGTGAACGTTAGTTGATAATAAGATTATACCATGCTTAACGCGCTTCCGTTTTATCATAACCACATGTGCAAAATTGCTGGATCCAATGAATCTGTCCGCCTTTATCCCGAAGAAATCATTGACGCTATGCAATTGTCATGGCCTCTTCTCCGCTGCTTTGCATTAATATTTTCCCATTTAAAGCAATTTTAATTTCATAAACACTTCCTTGAAAAATCTGGGTTGACGTTTGTTTGTCCATAGTTTCTGTTTCCAAACAGCTAGTCATATTTCAACAGTGTCAATAGACGATAGAGTCACATGCTCGAGGACCATTTTAAACTGTCATCACACACTCCACCGAGTCAATTTCTTATGACAATAGCCATCCAAAAGTGCCTAAAAAGGCAGAGTAGGTAGGCGAGGAAAGACAAAGAGGTTCTTGGTACTGGAATTCGGTTCTATTTGGTTTTATATTTTCCAACTAATTCATTTGGTTGGTCGGTTGTACCATCCTATCAGCCGCTAAGGTCGTTTAAGGACGTGCCTCAATGCCAGTAATGTACATGTATCCATGCGTGTGTGGATGTGTGCTTGAGCATGGCACGTTAGTGTAATTTACTCCTTTGCAATATCGCGGATCTGATGCCGAAGCACTCGGCAAAGCATTCCGCCCGGTCACATTATATGTTGACAACGGGTGGACTAGTTTTTGCCATTGTTCTCAATGCTTAACGTTTACTATTGTTTGAAACAGCTGACTACAATTTGTAAGATGAGGTAGATTACCGAACGCCTGTGAAATGTCTGACTTTCACTTCGTTAATTTTGTATTAATTACGGTATGAGTTGTCTTGTAAAAGTTGAGATATCCATTTGTATAAAAAAAAATCAAGATTTCATAATAAAATGTTAAAATTAATGGCTCGGGACCAGTTATCATGAATTATCGCAATTAATTTAGGTAAACGTATTGAGTTGATCGAACTTTTACCAGCTAAGGTAATTTAACTCCACGTGTTCAATATGGTACAATATCTACGAATATGCGTCAGCATGCGTGTTTGTGTGGTGGTGTATTTGCCAAGCAAAGCATTGCCAAGTAAGGCGTAAGGAAAAGAAAAAGTTGCTAGAATCGAAAAAAGCTTAAAAATCACAAATGTTGCAATGTGAACGCAACTGAATATTTTTTGTCGTTTTTGTGACTCCAAGAATAGAGCTCAAAGTAATTTGACATATGCAGGGCGTCTCCACATTAGTCGTCCCCTACGAATCATGCAGTGTGTAACAGCAGGTGTTCTTCTTTCAAAATTCCCGATCTACACGGGTGTCATTCGATTACTCTGTGCAAGTGCGTTTTCTCCAAAACTTCGGGGTTACTGTCAAAGATGGACGAACTATGTCAGGTTGCAAACGTCCACAAAATTATTTAGACGAAATAGGACCTTTCTATTTAGGTTTCGTCTTCCAATATATGTTGACAAATATTCTCTCTTAGAAATATTTCGGAAAAACAAGCTGTTTTCCGACCGTCTTCAACTTCAAATAAATCGAACAACAGTATGAGAAACTCGTGTGGACAAACTTGCGCAAGGAAGTCAACAAAACGACCGAATTTATACCGTTAGGAAGTGCAAACAGCCAAAAATGAAGAGGCATCAAAAGTACTTCTGATTCCTGCTTGCATTCGTTTAAAAAATAATACCGCTATGTAGTTGACAGCAACTAATTCCTAAATATTTGTATTATGCTCGTTATCGCTCATTCTAACGACCAATATTGAATATTTCAGCATGGTTTTTGCACAAGGAAGGCATGTTCCATGTACGAGAACTCAATCACATTGTCATTTGTCCAAAAAAAATCTAAACTGATGAATTAATCAATTCATGATGAATGGTCCTCTCATGCTGGCAAAACAGCCGAAAATGTTCGATCATTTAGTATGACTTTAGATTCAAACTTTTATGGAAAAAGATATACTGTATACCAGAATATTTTCGCCGAGTCAGTTATTTGCCGTTCCAAAATAAAATCAACTTTCGCTCGATAGAAACATTCGCCATTCATATTTAATAACTTCGTGTTTTATGTCGTTTACAAATGTTCGCTGTAATGATACATTCGCTCTCGTAAGATGGGCAAAAAAAGCTAATTTTAAACAGCAACGAACTTTTTCCAGTATACAGAAATTCATTTAGGAATTTCTTATAAAAAAAACCCAAAAATTCCTGCCAAATTTCACGATAACTCATTGCAACCCAGTCTTATTGAAAATTAAATACTATAAACACAGACTTGTGGTCGAGGAACATTGACATGCTCCTGTAATTCATAGGTCCAGTTCCTGGCACCTCCGTTCTATGATATCCATGTTACATGAACAGCAGTTGGACTGCAAGCAAACTGATTCACTAACCTGGAACCTCGTTTTGGATATAAACGCCTAAGCTTGCTCTCCAACTGGAATAACAGAAATCTTACACAACCCAGAGTTACATTGTTTAGGTCCCATTATGTATATTCTGGAACTTCTACTGTATACTGAGTTACGTTTAATACAACCCAGAGTATAGGTAGTATAACAAGTCTGGTTTTACGCATTTAAATAAAGCATAAAGTACATATGTAGAATACTTATCAACCGTTAGGCTACTTCAGAATAGAGTGAAGTATTTATTTGTTTTCTCCAACTGTGCTGCATGATAATACAGAAAGTATTAAGACCCCTGCCCATCACCCTATACTTCTTACACACACCATGGTACACAGCGATTATGATATAGTGACATATGACAGGTATATGTACATAAATACATGTACTGGTCAAGACTAGCAAACTGACAACAAATGCACATTTTGGTTTTGTTAGGTTTCATTTGGTTTAGGGTCCTATTAAAGTGTAGGCCATTTAAGGAACTACATGTGTTTAATTTATGTTTGTTTTTTCTTAATCATGCCAAAGGCACACAGAAAAGTATTCCACCCAGTCACATTAAACTGACAGCGGGTCAACAAGATGTTGTCATTACCCTATATGATGAACTTTAAGCAAGGGATAGCATGTCCAAGCCTTGAAAGATTCTAAATATAGACTGATCAATCAAAACGTCTTCCGGTCATACTTGTAATTACAGTAGAAGCTCCAGGTTATACATAATGGGACCTAAAGACCCGTTTTACCAAACGCTAGTATAATGTGCCAAGTACAATAACACACAATGAAGCTATTCGATCGACAAGTATATACAGCACTTTGTTATTGATTATAGCTTATTACAACTCCTGCAACCATCGAAATATTAATTATGTGATGGAGGATAGACAACGATATGGCTAATTACGGTCACTACTGTACAAACTTTCGACGACACTGTAAGTTGGAACATTTATCAATAAACCAAATAGTATGAAATTTAGTAACTCATCCCAACGTGTAGCAGCGATAAGAAAGATGGGTAAAGTTGGAAAGGAGATGAGGTACAAATATGAAAAGAACAATGTTGCCTGGACTTACACACCAATTCGCTTGCGGAACAACTTCTATATAGGAACGATACATATTTAACAGGAGAAGAAATGCATGTCAAGACTGGAGTTCGAACCTTGGACCTCCGAACTCTAGACGGACGCCCTGACCAATTAAGCTACCTGATCGCCGACGATCGACCCAGTCCAGTTCCGCTATGCCTACATTTTACATATCTAATGCATCACGCTGACAGGACGGCTTAATCGGGAGGCTAACCTCATCTGAGAGTTACAACCGAATATAGCAGTACGCACAACCATTATCGCTCTGCTGACACGTGAAAAAAAGTAACCTCAACAAAATAGTCTGCTTTAAAATATATACGGAACGATAGACCGAACTATTGGCTCATCCCAGAATAAGGGCCTTTTAAAAAGCAGCTAATACACATTACGACAAGTACTTTTGCCAAGTTGGCAGAATAGGACAACAAACAGTCTTTCAAGTGAACTTATTATATTGCCATAAAGGTCAAACAATATCACAAAAGGAATCTATAGGCGACAATTATCGTTGGACACCAAATGGCGTAATAACACGATATATTATACCAGCATTTGTCGTTTAAATGACTTTGTATGGTTCATTTGTACAGACGTTGTAAGTTAGATATATTTTTCCGACATTAGATATATGTAAATATCATGGAGAAAGCCGACAATATATTAAAGGAAGATAAAGAGAATCTTGCTATTCTCACTTCGTTTGCAACACGATTTCTCATCCCTTCAAGATTTCTTACCCGTTAGAAAAAGCAATTGGAGAAGGCATATTAGCCATTGAGATGTAAATAAAATGATTCGATTTGGGGGAGTTGTGATCTGTATGGCTTATTTAACCCTTTCCAAACAATTAAGCAACCTCTTTTCCAACTTTTAATATAATCGCTTATCAGAGGGACAACGCATTACTTAAGATCTTCTTTACTTCATTTTTCACTTTTTTTCTCACTCTTAACATTTTTATGAACACGATCGTCGATACTAAACTAGGAAAATATGGCGGATTAATATTCCGGACTAAAATAAATTATTTGTTAATTGGACAAATTTCTTGGAAGCAAAATGATCTCAAGTTCACCATAAATGTTATAATGTTTAATATATATAACATTATACATTGTTATGCTCCCAATATATACAGTCTGTTCATACTTTATGATGGGGAATACAATGCTTGCTTGTAATAATGATAATAATAAATAATAATTCGAGTTTCTTATATAACGCATTATCACAACAAAGTTAATAGGTCGTCTCAAAGCGGTTCACAAATTTTTATCCGTGGTTATAGGGCCTTTGCAACCAATATCTTTCTCAACTCCCTGAGGAGCATACAGACGATGATGCCATTTCCTCGCTCACAGCTAGCATTCTACAATTCTAGCACTGCCCAACCACGTATTCATTTATAGCGGAGTAGACTGGAACAAACGGAGTTAATTATCTTGCTCAAAAATACAATACAGTGCTGTGCCGTGACTCGTACCCGCAACCCTTCGATCACGAGTCCAGCGTCCTACCACTAGACTACCGTGCCTTTCCTGACCCACATTTTACATCTCTGTGACTAGTTCGTGCTGAACAGTTATGTTTTTGTACCCTTTAGTCTCTAAGTTGTCCTACCTATTGCAAATCTGACTATTGCCTGAGTGCGTGGTAAAATATAGTTCTACATCACGAAAATTAGTTCATAGCTTGAAACTTTTTGAGCAGCATATTAGTATACAGAATATATCGTATGTGTTCGTTACTCCTTCTCATTAATGCATGCTATTATGATACACTAGGCAATTAAGAAAATTTCGTAACTAGGTCCTTAATGGAAGGAGGTATAATGAAAGAGATATATTGTTATAACAGCGGAGTAATTTGATATAAAAAGTCCTCCGTTTAATGGACGTGTATAGCGCCGGTCGGTATATATATATGGTGGTAGTTAATTACGGTCAGCAGATGTTGTTGGATAATTGGTACAAGTTTTTGTTTTGAGTTCTAAGTAGTGATTCTTGAATGAATGGATATCAAGATAACGAACCATGGATTGTCGGTTGCGCAGTGTATAACACACTCGCCTTTCAACAAGGCGGCCGGAGTTTGATTCCCCGGTCGGAAATGAAAAGGTAAGGGTCATCTACCCGACCAGATTAGTTTTCTCCCGGTTCTTCAGTTTACTCGTACATTAAGACCCTCGCGCGCACTAAGATCTGGGCCAACAAGAGTAACCAATACATATTGCAATAGCTTTTATCGTATTTGTTGTAAAATAAATAAAGTTCAAATTCATCTTACGATTTTGAACTCTTGAAGATTGTTTCTTTCAACAGCTTTGTTTCACGTCGCAATACATTCTACAGGACTAAAGATGTTTGGAATTTAAGAATTTAGAAACGAAAGTAATCATATGGTGAAAAAAATCAAAAACTACAGCATTAGATCTCGGAACGTATACACAGCCCATCCAACACTTTTGCTATAGACCATGAATTACAATTTATGTAGCAGCAAAATGAGAAATGAGTACCTTGACGACGATAATAACTCTTAGCCACATATTTCTAAAAAAAAATTGCAACCAGCCAATATCTTTCTCAGCTTCCTGGGAGGCATACAGCCGGTGCATTAAGCAGCTAGCATTCAACAGTTCTTGCACTGTCCAACCACGTACTCATTTACAGCCGAGTAGACTGGAACAAGCGGATTAAAGTATCCGTTGCCCAAAGATTCAACACAGTGCCGTGCCGGGACTCGAAACCGCAACCCTTCGGTCACGAGCCCGACAGAGAGAGCTAAATGTCATGCGATAAAATATCTCCAGACACACCAGCTTACATGTACAAAGATATCTGTTTTGACGCACGCACTGTAAGAAAAAATTGCGAGACTCTATTATACTCTTATGGCATTTGCATTTATGACCGAATACGAGAGCAAAGGGGGCAATAAAAACACAAATGATGTATTAAAATATATATATTTCTATCAAACTAATTATTTGCTCGTCACTGTTGCCCTTTGAGAATAATTACCTGTTTATAGACGGAAATACCATACAGAATGTCATAGACGTCACACGGATAGAGTACGCAGTGTTTTTATTCAATAAGCCAACATGAATTTATAGCCACCGTCCGGTGGGTTGGAAAACAAGCTTAAGGCTAGTATAAATTCCATGAATACATGTTTAAATCACAGAGCCGATCTAGCCTGCACTTAAGATAGCCCGTCCTATTGACGAATGTCGCCCCTTGTATAAAAAACCTGCCATCCAGCCCCATCCCCGACCCATGTTCGAAAGGGTTTAGAAATCATGCGAACAACATAATAACCCGTAAAGTTAGGTTGCATATTTTTTAAGGTAATGAAATGTAGTTGTCCGAAACTTTTGTGTTTTAAGATAGAAATAAGAAAAAAAAAAACACCCAGAAACTCATTTTGAATGCACGTCGCCAATGTTGACATTAGGTTTCAAATGCGCATTAAAACAATTTATACACGGAGTTTACAAAACCTATGAGAAACCAATGAACTATGAAATATGCGTAGCCAGACAGGAGATTTCACTCTAAGCCGAATAAAAAGACATGTTAGTTGCTTTATCTGTCATAACAATAATTCCACTGAAGTGGATGTGTCGCCTGCGCAGGAAGCTGGGAGATTGTTCTTAGCATAGCATGAAGTTTGAGTTTGATTGGCCCAAGGAAACTGAAGTTATCGCACGCAAACAGATTTTCTATTTATAGTAACAGTGACCTTGACCTTTGACCTTCGGACCTGAAAAGCAATCCCAATCAAGCACTTTTAATAAGGAAGCAATGCATGAAGTTTGAGTTTGATCAGCCCAAGACAACTCAAGTTATCGCACGAAAACCTCTGTGCAGACGACGCCGCCGACGCCGACATAGCAATACCTATGTTTCACCAGCTTTTCGCAGGCGACACAAAAAGGGAGAATACACCTCCTACAATAAATAAGTAAAAATGAATGGATAAACAAAATTCTGAGTTGAGCACTTCTTTGCGACTATAACTGATTCAGGGGTACCGTGCACCTTAATTTTACCCAGTCTACTCAGCTGTAAATGAGTACGTGGTTGGGCAGTGCTAGAGTTGTAGTATGCTAGCTGTGAGCGCCGAAATGGCCGCACCGGCTGTATGCTCCCCAGGGAGTTGAGCAAGATATTGGCTGGTTGCAAAGGCCCTACATTTTTGTATAACCGCGGATAATAATTTGTAAACCGCTTTGAGACGAACTACGCACTAGTGGGTGATAAAGCGGTATATAAGAACCTCGAATTACTAATTACTATTATTAAGTTGGTCTTACAAGTGTATAAAGCCGCCGTATAATAAAATCCTGTGATAACGTTACGTATTTCTGGGTCATTACAATGCCTGTTTTGACCACTTTTGAATTAATGTAAATTTATGTCGTTAAATGCGTTAATAATGTGTAACAACCAATCAATAATCCTTTAATCAATATTATGTTAATACATAACTTTAAACTTATGTCGAGGCGAACAACAATACCCGTTTGTATCAAACTAATCCTGCCATTAGGCATAAGCCAGCGTGCCGGAAATCAAAGTACAGAATTGGATCACTTCGCCCTTTTCCGTCCCATGCTCGGAAAATACAGAAATAGTCGAGCGGGGTCCGATTGTAATAGTGAATGATATCCAAAAAAATACCCCTGCTTGAAAGAAAACGGATGTCAAAAGAGGTGTCAATCCTTATGGGAGTCGACCCCTAAGGGAAATCCGTTTTAGCCTTGACCCCTGACGAAGTTAATCAGACAAGGATATACTTTTACACGACCTGCTTGTTTATCGCAGACTAATGATCATGGTGTTATGGTCCGGGATTTTTTTGTCCACGAGGGATACAAGCACTAGCAATTCCTATCGGGAACCGTCGACACTTTCCGTAAACGAGATTGACACATGTGTTTATATAGACACAAGGAATGACAAAATCGTAACAGACCAACCAGATTTGACTTTCTGTCTAACAAAAAACCCTCAATTTTATAAAAGATCATTCTTACGATTACTTCTTATAAATACAACTGATTATTATCTCCTAATAATTTTGATGTTGTATTAAAATATTCATAAAGTGTAGTTTATGATAAAAAAGTAATAAAACGACCAGTTCTATATCGTTTGCCGTAACAATATTCTACAAGGTATTTTTACCAGCCCAAGGGCCGGGTGCCATCGGGTCTAATATGAGAATCTGGATCATATTGATACACATGTATAGACGTAGGAAATAGAAACGCTTTTTAATGACATGTAATATCCTCGTAAAAATACAGAGAAAAAATCATCTTTTTGACTAAATCTTTATCTATCACTTTGTTAGGAATTATACCTGCTGCCCCCATAGCATTATCGTAAGAGTGGACTTAATTTGGGATCTTATCTTTTCTCTTGTTTCTTAACAACTTTCTTCTTCCTAATGTCTACCTTGACAATGCCTCACTTTTGGCTTTTAGTTGAGCGTTTGTCCCTGTGAGGAAGGCTTTGGGTTCTATCCCCTGGCCGAGACATACCAGAGTCTGTAAGAATGGTAGTTTCTACTCCTGCTTAATTAACGCTCATCAATTTAAGAGTAGGACGACTGGTTCGCCCGTTGTCAGTATAATGTGACCGGGTGGGGTATCCTGCTGGGTGTCTTCGGCAGCATGTTTCAGTGAGCTAGCACTATAAAGTCTGCATCTTTTAAGAGGAAAATATGGTTATACAACAGAGCAGATATCTTAAATCTTAAAACAGAGGTAGGACAGGTAAATTGGATAGATTTGTTTTCTCATGCGGACAATGTAAGCGAAAAATGTAAACTGTTCACTGACAAAATAATTTCTATTTTAGAAAAGCATATTCCTAAAAAAAATTGTTACTGTTAATAAAAACGACAAACCATGGATGAACGGAGATATAAGAAAAGAAATTAAACGTAGAAACAGGTTAAGGAAACATTTTATCAGAGTTAAAACCCCATTGTCTGAAGCTAAATTTAAACGTGCACGAAATAAAGTAAATAATATGCTGAAACATGCAAGAGCACTTTTTTATACAAATGTAGATGGACTTATCAATGATAGTTCAGCTAATCCTAAAGCATACTGGAAACTAATGCGTATGCTTTTAAAAGGTAACATTTCTACCGATATACCTCCCTTACTTAACCCTACAAATAACCGCTTAACCACAGACGACTATGACAAATCCAATATTCTAAATAACTTCTTTAAATCTGTTTCTGACCTTGATGACCATAACGACGATACACCCTATTTTGACAACCAAACAGACGCGTCCCTTACTGAAATTGTAATAACAGAACAAGAGGTTTTAGATATAATCAATATTTTAGACACTAATAAAGCTGCTGGTCCTGACGGCATCAGTCATAAAATGTTAAAAATGGTATCCAATGAAATATCTGCACCCCTCACACTTCTATTCAACGAATCCTTTCGTACTTCTGTATTTCCTGATTCATGGAAACTTGCCCATGTGACACCTATTTTCAAAAAGGGGGAATCTGAATTGGCAAATAACTACAGACCCATTTCCTTACTTAGCTGCATTGGCAAACTTTTCGAACGAATAATTCATAAGTTCATCTATAACTATCTCTTCAGCAACAAACTTCTATATACTTTACAGTCTGGCTTCTTACCAAATCACTCTACAACTCACCAACTCATCGAACTCTATCATAGCATACTTACAGCACTGGAGAATCGTGAATATGCTGCTCTTGTTTTTTGTGACTTTTCTAAAGCTTTTGACTACTGGCACAAAGGTCTATTAATTAAATTAGAAAAATACGGGATAAAAGGCAAACTTTTAGATTGGATTAAAAACTACTTAAGTAACAGACGCCAGTCAGTGGTACTAAAAAATGCTATATCTTCTGAAGTATCTATCAAAGCCGGAGTTCCTCAAGGTTCAGTGTTAGGGCCACTTCTTTTTCTTGTATACATCAACGATATCTCAAATACATTACTATCAATGACTAGACTTTTTGCTGACGACACCGCATTAGCATACTCTTCGAAAAATTTACACGATATAAAACAAATTATAAACTACGACATGGAACAATTAAACCTTTGGTCAAATAAATGGTTAATGAATTTCAACCCAAATAAAACCGAAATTCTCTTAATTTCCAACACAAATATACCTTCTAACCCACAATTTCTTTTCGACAACACACCTATCCCTATTGTTAAAAACCACAAACACCTAGGAGTCATTATTAGTAACAACGGCACATGGAACTCTCACATCGAACATATACTAACAAACACTACAAAGTACATTGCAACTTTAAGGAAATTAAAATACATCCTAAATAGAAAAAACTTGGAAAAAATATACCTTGTTTTTATAAGACCACTATTTGAATATGCCTGCGAAGTATGGGACAATTGTAATATCACATTTTCGAATAAATTAGAGAACATGCAGTATGAAGCAGGTCGAATAATAACTGGATTACCTATTTATACAAAAAAAGAATTTATTTACAGAGAGCTCGGATGGAAATCATTGATAGATAGACGCAGGATTAGAAAATTATCCATGTTTTATAATATTTATCATGATAATGCTCCCTCATTTCTTAAATCTCTTCTACCACCTATTGTGTCAAACTTCTCTAACTATAATCTTAGAAACAGGAATAACTTTCAGAACCCATACTATAGACTGCAAATCACAAAATCATCCTTCATACCAAGTACTTCAGACTACTGGAACAATCTATCTATAGAAACAAAGTCATCAGCATCCATTAAACAATTTAAATCTCTTATTCAGCCCCAAGTCACTACCCCTTCTTATATTAAATGTTTTCTTGAATATGGGTCCAGAAAAGTAAATATTATACATTGCCAATTACGAAACCGCAGTAGCTCTTTAAATTACGACCTTTTTAAAGCCCACCTTCGAGACAACTCTACTTGCGACTGCGGAAATGACTCGGAAGACTCTTCCCATTTCTTACTAAATTGTAAAAAATTTGATCAATCCCGTAATATAATGCTCCAATCCCTCGATTGGTATAACGAGATCACTGTTGAACACCTTCTCTTCGGAGATGCAAACCTTGACTACAATCTAAACATTCAAATTTGTAGGTCTGTACAACTGTTCATTTTAAGCTCCAAACGGTTTAACATGTAATACCCAATAGTCTTATTGAATAACCAGGATACCTATTTCGACTATTCTCATCTGTCTCTCCCCTCCACCTCCTCTCTTATTCCAGCCCCTCTCCCTTTTTCCAACACCAACGATCTCTGTGTACTAACTTCAATCTTAGCGTCCATCAATATCATAACCGTTTCCATATGACAAAGAGTGCGTGTTCGGTTTTCCTAATCTAGTCGGCTAAGTATGTAAGGCAGGAATTCACAAAAGGACTTGGAGTGACACAGGAGAAAGGCAAATGCGGCACGGAATGTGATTGAACTTTAGAAAAGCAGAAGGACATGTATGTATAGATTAGTTATACTGCTTACGCCGACTTGATTGGGAAAATCACACACGCGATCTCAAGTAAACTCTCCGAATACATATTTAAAAACTATACGTTGGTGTCCCTAATCCTATCATTACCTCTTTTGCTGTTACCCATCTTTAACATCTTATATATATATACATATATGAATTGTATTAGGTTATTACGTGACTCATTAATTTTGTATATATATTTTCTGTTACGGAAAGGACGTAAGTAAGTTGCAATAACTTTTGTCCAATCCATTTGTCTTTTGTTGCAATAAAATTGATTTAAACTAAAAGTCTGCATCAGTTCCGCGCTATCACAAGGAGACAAACACGAACATATCGCAGACTCCCAAAACACACGCTCATACACTACATGCATGCATCTTGTACACCTTAAATGACCAAAGCTGTTGATAGGGCGACCCAACGTATCTGCACTCAATTGCAATCTAGTGTTAAACAAGGAGGCCTTTGCCGATACGTAGTACCATTGATAAAATGTTTCTGTAGATTTTTCTTTATACGAACGGTGACAAAAGAAAAGGAATCTATAAGTTTGGGCCTAAAAAGTAAAACGACTTCTGAGGTAAGCGCTGAACGCGTTTGTAGTATCACATCGAACATAGAGTCCATATTTAATTGCTGATGGATGTTCGTAAGGCGAAAAGGGTAGTAGACACGCCTTTCACCAGGTTGCGTTTCCGTGAAAAGATCACCTGCTCGTTGTTTTGTCTTTTATACAAATCACTTATACAAAAGTATTTATGCATTAGTTTCGTAAACCCACTTCATATCGACTGATTTTCTCAACATTTGTCAAATCTTTTATCTAATGAATTTAAAGATGTACAATGTACCACCTACGATGCTATCATGTCATGGCATTCATAGCCGATATGAATCTCAACTGAAGTCGGTAGGACATATATGGTGGTATAGCAACGCAATAGTTAATGTATTCATATGTATATTGTAATTGGGGTTTGTAGCATTTAATTTTATTAGATAAAAATATATCAAATATAAAATACATATCTTCTTTTTTTTCTCTTGCAATTAATTTCAAATGATATACACGATGTATAATAATTAATATTTCTAAATACAGCGTTTCAAACGATCCAATCAGTGTGTTTTAACAAAACATTTAAAGCGTAAACAAGTACTTTCTGAAGACATATTTTGTGATAAGGTTGTTGTTGTTTACGCCCTAGTTGTTGACCTTCGTTAAAACAATTACGTAGATACAATACTGACTTATGCGCCATCTGGTGTCCAAAACATATCGGAATTACAGGACTGGGATTGACATTGACCAAGTTAACACTGTTACGTAACCCGTGTTAGGCCAACAATAGTATCCTTATTCTAATAATCCGCGAAAAGAGGTCGTAACATTACATGAAATAAGTCCTTATCCGAGAAAAAAGGAGACATAATGTAACCTATACGTTTAGCACGTGTACCATATCGGGAGAAAAACTGTGAACACTGTCTTGTCGCTAGGTTTACATTTTTACATCGTGGCCTGTGTTAATTTTTCCAAAAAGCAAGGCATTTTAACAATCACTTAATACTTGATATACACACATCTATCATGAATTATATTATAGTACAGTATAGCCTGTCTAAACCGGCTCCTGTTTGATCCGGATCCCTGTCTATACCGTCTTTGATTTGTGGTCTAGACATATTCCCTATATAATCACAGAAGTTCAACCCTGTATAAACCGGACCCTGTCCATTCCGAAAACCGGCTTTGTTTCATAAAAGTTGGCATAGTAATCCGTCTAAATTCCGGTCCTTAAATTTCTCTCGGCCGGCTACAATCTAAAGCAAACGCATTCTAAACAAAAAGGCGCTGTCAAATGTAGGATCGGGCTTCATTTGTATTATATTCTGGTTATTTTGTAAATAATTAAACGTTGTAATTGATTCATTTCTTTGTTGTTTATATTGACACACTTAAATACAGATCGTATGCAAAACACTACATTTTTGTATTTTCAAAAAAATGACATGCCGACCCTATATATACCAGACACCTGTGTAAATCGGCCAAATAGTTTGGTCCCAGTGACATCCGGTTAAGACAGGTTTTACCGTATATATAAGCCGTTATTCTCTACAGTTGTTACTGTATTTAAGAAAAACTAATATGGACTTCACTAGGTTTTGTCTGTTTACGGACAGGAATTAATTCTTTAACGTTTTTCCATTAACCCAAAATCTAGAATATTTGTTATTCATGTAACACACTTAGATACAGATCGTATGCAAAACACTACATTTTGTATTTAAAAAAAATGACATGCCGACCCTAAATATACCGGACACCTGTGTAAATCGGCCAAATAGTTTGGTCCCGGTGACATCCGGTTTAGACAGTTTTTACTGTATATATAAGCCATTATTCTCTACAGTTGTTACCATATTTAAGAAAAACTGATATGGACTTCACTATTTTTTGTCTGTTTACGGACAGGAATCCTTCAACTTTTTTTCATTAACCCAAAAACTAAAATATTTGTTATTCATGCAACCAAATAATGTATCGCTGTGATAATGCAAGAAGACGAGGAAGAAAGATATAGAATCCGTGTTAAATTGCAGTAGTTTAACGTTGTTTGTTTTCTGCTGTTTTACAAAAGCAGACAGTAAATATAAACGCACGCGCAGTGTATATAGCACGAGCAGCTGGCGACATCTCTACCTGTAACAGATCATGCCATTGATCGAGTGCTTTCCCTGGTATACATGTACTTTTCTCCTAATATTGTTTTTTTTTGTTGTTGTGTAATTTGATATGAAAAGATATGTTATATAGATTTCATGAAGGTTATCGGGAACATATTTATAGCCAATAGATAACGACTACATTAAAAGCTCTGTGCTCTTTGGCACACAGGTAAACTTGCAACTGACTTATAATTAGGTTCGAACCCTGTCGCCATGATCATTTTAACAACCACCTGTACAAAATGTACTTACAGCAACCAGTGACATTATTCACAAAATTTAATGTTTTCTTTCGGTGTTATCTTTACCTGGTATTTGGAATAAAAATAACTTCGTGTTAGAATGTGAGTGACATGTTACAAAATGTATCAACCAATATTCAGACAGTTCATTCATAAGGCAAAAGGAATTGGTTTTTATCAATGGCTGGTATAACATGAGATTTTGCTTACATTGCTACAGTACTGTACATAACAGTCCTGTTTTATCACAACAACGATGTAATAAGATTTACAGGACAAATCCAAACGAAGTATTATAAGAGGCAACCTTTCTCAGGAAAATGAAACATTGGTAATAGTCGATAAGTTGCGCAAAAATGTTGAACCTTCACTTAGAAAATAAACATTGAACCTGCTTTGAAAAAAGGTAAAACATAGTAAATAATTATACCCGCCCTACCTCTGGGGCCGTTGGATGAGTTGTGACACGGCATGTCGATAGGGTTCCCAGGTGAAGAGGTTAAATTCCACAAGTCCGATGGGAAGCTGGAGTTAAATGTCCACAAGTTCAAAGCACTGTGTTCAGAAGTGGTTAAGTTCACATACAGGGACTCCAGAAGACTTGATTTCAATAAATCCGACGCACTCAATTTTTCATCACCATCTACTGTACCAATGGCCTTCAACGAGCGACCGGGAACCCTATTGGTTCCGCCGTCATTGAAGACATGATATTTTCTACGGCACGCGGTCGCGCGCGATCTCAAATAACCTGTGAAAACGACGGAAACTCCAGCTATAATGGTTAAGGCAGTCACGCTTACAACCAGAGCGCGACAACGGTATACCGCTCGCGCACTATACGTTTTGTATTGACCGATAACACGCATGTTTCTCTTTTTTCTAAATTACAAATTAACGCCACGTGGTATTCTGAGCTTCCAATGAAATGCTTTTATTTAATCACAGCGCATTACGATTTAACTTTGTAATTGACTTCAGGTATACATGTTTACCTTCACATTTCTCTAATAATACACAGCCAGTTTTATCAACAATGGTTATCAATTAATCCAAATCGATTGTTGACGGGAATGAATGGTATTAACTGGTACGTAGGTCAATTTAGTTTGTTGCTTTGTCAGTTTGCAGAAGAAAAAAATCACTGACAATCACATCGATGTTTATGCTGACATCTTGTACCACAAATAACGTAAAATCACATTCTCCGAGCAACGATTAAATGTTACTGACTTGTTCCTGTCTTGTTTGTCCAAATATAGATTTACGTTATATAATTCTTCAACGGCACATTTGGTTATGACAAGTACTCGCAGATGTCATAGACTGTCCGTGATAACCCAGTATATACGATTCTAATTAATACGAAGGCTACCAGGTAAATAGCTTACTAATATCCCCTTTGTTGGGGACCTACTAGTACAGGTAACTATTCCTTGTATGTAAGTACATGTATATATCACACACACCGTATTATTCACATGGGTTTAGGAAAAATCAAGTTTTTTCTTGCGCATTATTTTAACCCTTGTTCTATTTAAAAGCACAATCGCTCCTTGTTGGCTTGTTCAAATATACAAGTTAATAGTTATATATTTACACGTTTGTAAAGCATCCACAGATTGATCACGTGATATTTCACGCACGCAATCAAATCGTCCGAAGCTGTTTCTCACTTTTTTACAATGGTTTTCTGTTTGTAGACAAGGCTTTCCTTTCAACTTCATTGTTTGACTAGATCAGTGGTGAACGGAGTCTCAAAATCCTATATACATTTTGTATCGTTGTTAGTAAACATGATTTATAAACATCAATAATCCTCTGATTCACAAGCTAACAAGATTCGATACACAGTTCTTGTGTACTAAACGCAGAAAAAAAAATCAAACAAGTGACATATACGTCTCTGATTTAACCGACGTTTTACCGTTTCCAGATATTCGGTCTACTATTTACAGAAAAAAAATCAAAAATTAGTTCCAGTAATCTGACATTCGTGAACTCCGAGCAGAAATTTTAACGCCATATCCGTGTGAATCAAAGCTACATGATAAGCGAGTTTTTAATCTGTTGTGAAATTTTGTCTGTTGTTCCGATGTATTTAGTATATTTGTCCACGCGAACGTTGGTCAGTTCTGTCTCATCATCGGAAAGTCTTCGGACAATCATTGGTCATCGGCTTGACCAAGACTGGACATTCATATCACCGACCAGACTACATAACGATGTCGCTAATTGTAATTCATGATTGGGATGGGTAGCATGGCTTCTGTCTCCTTTCAGCAATTCAGCACAAATCAATGTTGCCAGCGTTCAGTAACATCTCTTGTGTATATATGCTGATACGTAAACACACAATACATTTTTTTAAAAGTTTTTAAGGTTTTAAAAGATGACCATTTTTGATAGCTCAAAGATCAAGAACGTAAATCATGAGAAAAAATTGATTTGATTTGTTGCGAAATAACCTAGCGCAAGAGCTCGCCAAAATATATATTGTTATAACAATGCGACGGACGGCGGACTTCAAAATGCGAAAAACTCCAAGTGTGATAAAAGGATGTACTGTCCAGGCGTCTTTATGAGACAACAGTTGTCACTCGGGAGAAGGATCCAGAGGATGGTCTTCGGGAGATAAAACAGTTTTAGAACGAATTAGAAATCTAGGATATTCCAACGCAAAGCTGATAATCAACGTTGCCCAACATTATGACGACAGACGCGTGTTAGGAAGGGCAGTGTTACCGGCGAGATATCTTCATGAGCCCATGTTGAGTTAAGATATTGTGTATGGACTGGTCTATACAAATCGTATTGATTTTGTCACAACATGAATACAGACAAGCTGTCTATGTCTGTCAAACTCATTGATCCGCCTTTCGAGGTAATTACGCCTTCCCTGTTGCTAAGGACAAGATCATACGCTGTTGGACACCCAGAATGCGTCACGCCCACACTATGAACGTGGCCAATCTATTGAAAACCACGTCATTTTTTGTTTGTTAACTATATCCCATGTCCTTCCCGTCCCGTTCCGTCCCATCCCCGTTCCCATTCCGTCCCGTCCCGTCCTGTCCAGTACGGGGAAGTTCGTAGTTGCTATTTTTAAATCAACCACAGGACATTCACGTGTTACAGTATTAGCAAGCTTACCAATATAATATCGTATTGCCAATATACTGTTTTGTTCGCTCTTTAATTGAAATCCAGTTTTCGTACAAAATTTAATGCTTATGAATTGATTCCCTCTTACGGCACAATTTCTTCCCCCGACAGGATTTCGCACCCGGGTGAAAAATCGTGCTAATATCGCTGCGTTCGCAACACGATCTCTCAAAATACGAAACTACTTCCGCAGGAAACCTTGTTTCAAACAAAACAAATATACCAAGAGTCTCCATCGGATATTTACACTTTTCTCCGATANGACCCGTCCCCGTCCCGTCTTGTCCTGACGTCCCTCCATACCCGTCCCGTCGAAAACACATTTTCATGAATCAACCGACCTCATTTCTACAAAGGTCAAGTACGGGGAAGTTCGTAGTTGCTATTTTTAAATCAACCACAGGACATTCACGTGTTACAGTATTAGCAAGCTTACCAATATAATATCGTATTGCCTATATACTGTTTTGTTCGCTCTTTAATTGAAATCCAGTTTTCGTACAAAATTTAATGCTTATGAATTGATTCCCTCTTACGGCACAATTTCTTCCCCCGACAGGATTTCGCACCCGGGTGAAAAATCGTGCTAATATCGCTGCGTTCGCAACACGATCTCTCAAAATACGAAACTACTTCCGCAGGAAACCTTGTTTCAAACAAAACAAATATACCAAGAGTCTCCATCGGATATTTACACTTTTCACCGATACAGATGGAGTAACAAAAATTACTGGTGATATATTTCGTGCCATTTCTATTCCTTTCAAAAATCGCCTAGGAATACTCAGAAAGAATGGAAATGGGTCGTAAACCAATTAACCAACCGCTGAACGGGTGACGTCCCTTCGATATACTAAGCGAGATAACTCTTACAAAAGTATTTTGCTATGATTCAGGTGACGTTACGCTGTTTCAGGGATATCCCTTGCTCTGACGATGCAAAGGCTCGTTTCATATGAAATTAATATACTCGTTCAATAAATTTAATATAACATGAACACTCGTGCTAGATCCTCTATTTATTATACGAATATTTATACTATAAACATACGTATATATATATATATATAACGCATCGATTATAACACCATTCCGTTCATACCGAAACGAATGTTAAAAAAATATCGATCAACTCGACTGTGAAAGCTGATAGAAGATTTGATCTAGTTCGAATTGTAAATATTGTTATATAACATACAGCACCCGCTAACAATGATAAAAATAATAATTATAATAATTCGAGGTTCTTATATACCGCTTTATCACAAACCTAGTCTGTAGGTCTTCTCAAAGCGTTTAACAAATTTAGGTGGACTCAAGATTTTATCCACGTCCGACTGATGAGATCTATATCATCTATATACCTGTGTAGTAAGACGAGGAATAGTGTTAAAGATAGTGCCGTAGCTAGGGCTCGAACCGGCGACCTCTTGCTCTTCAGCCCGATACTGTACCGCTGAGCTAAAGGTAAATTCCAAAAGTCAACTAAATACCGTATCTTACAAATGGCTTCTAGGATATGACAAATGTTAAAAAAAAAAGTTTTGCGCGGAAGAATACCATGAGCCTCAAAACAATGTAGAAACATATTTTTAATACTATATTATCGTCGTTAACTTCTCCTTATGCACATTGACCTTTAAAATGGTGTCGTTATCCTGACAATATTTTCCATAACTTTACAATGATTTGTTTAAGACGAACTATTTTCTTACGCAGATCACCTTTGTGAGGTCTATTTCTATCACCTGGCGCGAACAGACGTTTTGTTTTTTAGAATACGATCCAAAATTGTAAAATCCATGCTCAGGTCGTTCGGAAGTTGTTTTCAACTCGTTCTCAGCTTCTTCCTGAATACTTTCATACTGACGATCCCATGATAATGAATGTATCTGGCTACCGGTAGGTGGTACAAAGCAGTGTATATATGATACTCTTGATTATCAACCATCAGTCTAAATCAAGTGCTTTTCATTATTCTAGATTATATTCTATTTCAGACTTGGTCATTCCCGGTTCGGAAACCCTTTGGTCGGACCCTAAACCATTGTACACCTTATGAGAGCTGTGAATGGTATAGCACCTAATCGGTAGCCGCAGAGTTGCGTATTTTGTTAACCGGAAATGAAGTATGTGAAAGTGAAAGTAGAAGTTCAGTGTCAACAAATATACGACTAGTTGTAGTGGGATTTACATTATTTTAAAAAGAAATAGGAGGTATATAGGGGTAAGTGGTGGAGAAAGGGTTATCAATATGTATTTCACAACGGAAGGAAAATAATTCCTGCATGTATAACTTACTGTTTAGTCATTAAAATGTTTAGATCTGTATTGTCTTCCCTGATTTTCTTTCATTTTCAGTAATTTTATTAAATTGAATTACTACACCTACAAAAACGATCAGATGCCTTTGATAGCGGGTTCCTGAATTCAAACACTTAAAACAATGCTTGTAAAATTACTTATGGAAACTTTTTTTAACAATAAATTTATGTGGATTAAATGTTTATATTATCGCTGACATATTACATCAATTTTCACAATTATTACACATGCAATTCACAAGAATTTAAAATAACAAATTTACTTTAGGTTATGGACATTCATTTATTGTTTCAGATTGGTAATACACAAGTACTAACTTTCACAGATCATGAACATTGCTAGGTACTAACATTGTTTCAGACCCATCTTCAGTGTCAATAATTACACCTGTATTTACTATTACAGACAGGTTATGAATTTTTAATCATTGCTTCAGACTGGTTATAAATTTGTGTTAACTTTCACAGACATGTAACAGAAAAATAACATTGTTTAAAACTTCATGATTATACATATACCAATTATACTTATTATCACAGACATGTTAGGAAAACTTATCACTTGTTTCAGACTGGCTATAAAACTTTTATTATACTATCACAAGTAAGGTTATCATTTTTTAATTATTATTTCAGGCTAGTCATAAACTTGTGTTAACTATCACAGACATGTACGAAAAAAATATTGATTGCTTCAGACTGGTTATAAACTTATAATTATCTCACCTTTCACATACATTATGAGGAACTTTTTTTAATTGTTTCAGACTGTTTACATACATATATATTTACTTTCACAGAAAAAAGTTATATCCCATGTATTATAGACAAGTGACACACATTTCATCATCAGATTGGTTCTAGTTGTGAAGATTAATCTTTGTGTGACCAAAAAGGCACGATCCAGATACATGCATGGTAACATCATGCACTTTATAAGTATTTAAATATATGAATTCATGGTAAAACATATTTCTCTAATCAGAAATCTAACCTACCTGTCAGACTGTCAAAAAAATAGAAACTAAAAAAAAATAACATTGAGGCTAACTCAAGGAACTCCTCACTCAGGTTCTTTTCAAAGTAATTCCACATCATGATCCAGCGGTCCCAGCATATTATTTGTTTGATACACATTTAGCAATACTATTTGGTCTAGGGTATATATATGATATATACCTATTTGTTTAACAACATAATTCATGTAGCAAAACATTAAAAATGTGTATAATCCTCAATTCCAGGTAAAGCACTATAAAGTATAGTTGAAGCCCAGAGATATATTCACCCTCTCATTGAAATTAAAATAATACCTATACCATTTTCTGTTAATTATGTAAGATGTATCACTATATTTCACCTATTTGAATAGTGTTGCAATTGTGTCAGAATACCTGTCAATATATATACAGTGATAGGCAATCAATTATCAATCTGTCTTACTGTCAATAGTGATACATGTATATATAAAACATGTATAGGGTAAATGAAATGGACAATTATTGTAAAATGTATAAATATACATGTGTAATACCTCTCTGTGGTAGTAATACATGTGTAATACCTCTCTGTGGTAGTAATTCATGTGTAATACCTATCTGTGGTAGTAATACATGTGTATTACCTCTCTGTGGTAGTAATACAAGTGTAATACCTCTCTGTGGTAGTAATACACGTGTATTACCTCTCTGTGGTAGTAATACATGTGTATTACCTCTCTGTGGTAGTAATACATGTGTATTACCTCTCTGTGGTAGTAATACATATGTATTACCTCTCTGTGGTAGTAATACAT